>NW_019384965.1:42841-186200 GCF_000671375.1 Centruroides sculpturatus | reverse complement strand
GTGCTGTTCCGCGATGAAAACCAGCTTTAAGCAACGGCGTAGTCGAACGGTACACACTCGGTAAGTAATCCTATAATTTTTTGTTTATAGTATAGTTTATACAGATTATTCCCAAAAAATTATACGTATTTTGGAAATGTTGAGTCGAATTAGTCTAGAATCGGTTAATTTTATAGAAGAAAACCTTTCGAACAGCCTTAGTCCGTAAAGTTCTCACCCATCGGGCTGCGATTGGCTCATGTATTTAATCGTTCCTACAACGTAAAATTCGATTAGCGTGGAACGTATCTAAGCGTTATAGGGGGGTCTACTGTAGTTTATACGGATTATTTCCAAAAAATATATACGTATTTTGGAAATGTTGAGTCGGATTAGTCTAGAATCAATTAATTTTATGGAAGAAAACCTTTCAATCAGCCGTAGTCCGTAAACTTCACACGTGTCAGGCTGTGATTGGAAGGACTCATAAGAAATCAGATTCCTAAAGAATGGAACATATCTATGATCTTATAGGGGGGGTTAACTGTACTCAGAAAAACACCACACAAAACAAGTAAAACTCACTACTCATGATGGGAAAAAAGCCTCATTCAAATAATGGCGTGTCCATAAGTACCCTCTCATGGTCGCACCAGTGCTGCCAGCTAAAACACACATACCAACAAAAATAATATTGGAGTAACCCAAGACATAGCCAAATATTATAGCGCCACAGCACTAGCAAAAATTTGAATTTGCCGACTGGAACACTTTTGGTTAACCAATGTTTCGCTTGATTGGTATTTGGATAAATCGATGCTCTACTGTATTTTTAGTTTTAAAACAGTTTCTTTTATTTCTCTTAAAAATCGCTACAAACTTTCTGAACAAACCAATATTTAGGTTAAGTATTCTTATAGGATAAATAAATAAATAAAACAAACTAATATGCACATCAGCCAAAACCCGATACTAAGCAAATATACACCCACCACTGCAGTAAAAGATCGGGCTGAAATTTGAATTTAATGATAATAAATTAGAAATGAATTTGGCACTAGAGTGGTGGGTGTATATAAAACAAACTTTCAATCTATAAGTTCTTAGTTATTTTCAACTTAATGTAATTTTTATAATAAAGTAATTTCTGTATCACCAAAAGATACAAACAAATGCAACTAAAGGCTGGTTCACATTATATGCAATTGTCCAGCACATTACCAGATAATGGAGATTTAGCCATTCACATTACCATTACAAGCTGGTTGGTGGCAGTGAATAGAATAGTCAATGAAGAAGGGAAATAATAAACATATTATATGAAACTGGATATAATTAAATCAAATGCATATAAATATACCAGAAAATATCCAGCACAAATTATACTGTTTGAAGAAAGGAAAAAAATTTAATCAAAAAGACTTACATTTTATTCTCCAAATTTTCCTAATTTTTTTTTCAATTTTATCACAATACTTTTATAATTTTGATTATGAAAGCATTTGGTTTCTTTAATGACTGCTATCAATCAACATCCCTTCACTGCTTACCATGCTTTGATACAATGAAGTTTCTGATTCATCACCCAACTGACTTCATGTGTCTAGCATGTATGTCTCGTTACCTTCTATAATAGTGATACTCTTCAAACATTGCTATTCTATTGGCTATCGGATTGCATTACTCTATCATAAAAACAAATTGGCCACGTAATCCACCATGTAAATTTGCTGTCTGATAACACTATCTGCCAAGGCAAAATGCTGGGCCATGTTCAGTAATGCAGAACACCTAAGTTAGAATTTTGAGTAGCTTAGTGGGCAGAGTTAAGAATGTTCTGAGCATCATTGAACGATTATCCTCAGTTAGACAACCAGACAAAATGGTGGATGAAGTTAAAATTATAATCGCGACAGTCGTTGCGATTATAATTTTAACTTCATCCACCTTTTGCCTAGTTGTCTAACTGGTAAGAAAGGATGAACCAACCAATAAATTATTCAAATGGAAGCTGTGTCAGATTGTGATGAAATTAATAAAGCAATTATTAATTGTAATCAACAAAATGGACTGCTATCTTCCATTCAAATGTATTCAGAATCTATTATACCAACAAATACCCATCACTCGGGGCTGTCCTCAGATCAAAATCTGGTCCTGGTCTCTGGAACATAGCCTATAACTATCCTGTACTTAAATGATACCCTACCTCCTAGCTGCCACATACAGGGCTTTGCGGACAACACAATTATTCTAGCTTCACATAGGAACGATGAACACTTACAGGACATATGCTATGACATTCTCAATAACATTCACCAGTGGAGTGTTAAGCATAGGCAACCCATTAACATAGACAAATGCAAAAGCATGATAGTTGGTAGGAACGCACCACTTGTCAGGAAGCTTACCTTTCAAATAGGTGATCACAGAATAAAGCAAACAATGCAAATTAAGTATTTAGGTGTTATTCTTGACGAAAGACTTAACTTCACACCCCACATCAATACATCACAGACAAAGCTAAAAAGACAGCCAATGCCCTCATTAGTATTGCTAGGAACACATGGGGCCTTGGCCCTACTGCTACTAAGCTTATTTACAAGGGTGAAATTCAGCCAGCACTCCTATGCTGTACAGGTCTGGGACCACATGGCCACCAAAGTCCATAACTGTAAAACACTGTTATTTGTTCAAAGGATTGCAGCTCTGCATTTGTAAGGCTTATAGGAGCGCACCTACTAGTGCACTTTTCATAATGTCAGGGTTGACCCTATCAACTTAGAAATTAAACGAATTATTTGACAGGAAAATTGCGTCACCTTATCCTGGTGACTATAGACAGAGATTATAGCGACTTGGACGTTGACAAAATAATTAGAGTAGGTAAGATTCCTCCCAGTTTGACCTTGATTAATGATATCAAAAAATTCAGCATCAACAAAAATACCCCCCAACTTATGATTACCACCCTCCACCAGCTTGCCACTGACATTTACTTTAAAGATCCAGGTGATCATTCCATGTTTAGGATTTACACTGATGGTTACAAGATGGGTGACGACGTGGGTGCTGCTTTTGTAGTTTACTCCAACTTAGGCTGTGAGCTCCACAACGCTTGCTTCTGTCCAGGTCAGTGTTTCTCAACCTCTAACAAAATGTCGCCCCCTTCAATAAAACCGTTACGTAGTATCGCCCCCTCACTTCAAAATTCCGATGCCGAGGGCCAAGGCTAACGCCAAATTCGTACTGCATTGAATAGACTGACTAGTATAATGTTATTTGTTTAATTATTGTACGATATAACAAATAAAATATCTAATTATTCTTAATATAATGTTTTACTATATCGCCCAGAAAATTGTTTTTTGCCCCCAAAATATAAATTGTTACAAATCGCCCCTCAACATGGAAAAACGCCCACATGGGGCGATATCGCCCCCATTGAGAAACATTGATCTAGGTACTCACTGCTCAATAGCACAGCAGAAACTTTAGCTATTTATATGAGCTTAATTCACATTAAGTGTATGAAGGACAAAAGACACTACTTACACTATCATATTTATTCTGACTGTAGGGTCAGCTTTACACAGGATTGCAAAGTCTGATAGATGCTTAAAACTCACCCATCTCATACACCACATTCTCAGACACTTAGACAACATTAGAATAGATTTTGAATGGGTTCCAGGTCATGTGGGGGTTCTCGGCAACGAGATTGCTGACCATCTTTCCTAACAAGCTGCAAAGTCTTCAGTCACTAGTACTTTCAGTTACATTCCTACCTTGTACATTAACAATCAAGAAACAAATCTTCATTCTCTGGCAAGACAGCTGGGATCGTGACACCACTGGTAGGCTCATCTACACTTTCATCCTCAAGGCTGACACTACGGCAATTCTTTGCCACTTTTACCACAGTTACTCCCTCACTTAGCTACTTACAGGACATGGCCACTTTATAAGCAATATTTACATAGATTTAACCTTGGGGACAACCTACAATTTACTTGTGGTATTCTGGAAGACCAAACACCACTTCACCTAGTTTTTTGCTGCAATAGGCACAATCACATTAGGGATAGTTTAATGAGAACTGCTATTCTTGAAGGGTACAACTGACCTTGCAACCAACTTATTCATACACATACAATGTTCCATCAGCTACTCACATTTATATCCCTTAGTGGGGCCCTTGAGAGCACTCGCTCCGAAGACACAGATGGGAATTAGCTTTCCCTTGCTTTTTTCAACTGTCAGTATATAGCTGCTTTCAACTTTGTATTTTAATTCTTATGTTCCATCTTCTTTTTGGTCTAAATTCAGTTAGTTTAAGCTAGTCATAGTTGTAAGTTAGATTAGGGACTCTTAGCTTGATTTCTGGTTAGGTTCATCCTAAGTTATGGTAGGTTAGTTTAGTAAGTTAATGTTTAAAAAAAATAATAAATTAATTAATTAAATTAAATTAAAAAATTTGGGGTCTTGCATGTTTGTCTTTTGTCCATTCTTTCATCTTGTCTAGTTTGTCGTGTTGATTTGTTTTGTTTTCGCACTGTCTATCTAGCTGTTAAATAGTATTAAGATTCACACTCACATTCAGTTTCATTAGTATGTGAGATTAGCAGTGGGTCACTGGTTAATCCAAATGACCACTTACTCTGCACAGGCTGGTAAAACCCGATCTCGGAGTCTGTTGGATGGCTAGGAGGGCAAATTGAGTGGGGAGGGGGTGAGGAAGCTGACAGGTGTCCTTAAATGACAGGAAACAGGTTCAACAAAATAATAAACATTTATTGAATGGCTAAGCTATGATACATAAGGCGATAACAATATATAGGTTAAATGCAGTTAATACAACTCAGAATAAATGCGGCTAACATACTATACTCCTTCCTCCAAGGGTTAAACTAAAAATACGCTTAGGGAGAGAGAGAGTCTGCAGGTTCAAATAATTACCTCAAAGAGAGCTCTATGTGGCAATTAAGTGTTATGTGGAAGTTCCTATGGTCTTCTATATGGTATCTTCTCCTTTCGTCGGGTCGAGTCCAATATGGAGGTCCGGGAGACATCGACAAGTATAACTTCCGAGAGATCGCCCCGAGCTTCTGGGGATTTGAGCTTTTATATCATTTGTGTGGGAAAACTGACACGTGATTGACTTTTGTTGACGATGACGGTGCATTCTTCACACCTAAGTGTAAACTTTCCCAGCTAGTTGTTATACAATTGGTGAAATCTGATCTATTTCAAATTCCTCGGGTTTTTCCTAAAGATATTTACACTTAAAATAAAATTTGAATTTTTAAGAGCCCCGTAAAAATCCGTGGGCTAACAAGTAGTTACAAGTCTTCCTACTAACAGCCACTCGGCACTAACTTCTACACTTAGATATTCATGATGGCACTGAATCATTGATGTTTGCTACACTCAGGTTTTCTTTTAGACCCTTCAGGGGGACTAAAAGAAAACCTGAGTGGTACATATGGAGAAAATAGAGGGTATGTATGGTTACAGTACCCTCTGTTTGATGTTGGCATGCAGTTTTTAAACCTTGCAGCCTAAAAATTGCATGCCAACATCAAACATAGAAGGTACTGTAGCCATACGTGCACCATTCAGAGGAATCCTACCTTTCTCTATCTATCTATCTCCTCTCCCTCCCCTTTCCCTTGCTCTTTTTTCCGCTGGCTAAACACCTCGTGTACGGCTGAAGTCTTTCTTGTACGTGTTATACTGACTTATGATAATTTTACATTTCAAAGTCATTTTAGAATGAGTTAATGATTTAGAATGAGAGAATAACTTTGTGATAATAAAATATGTTTAGTCCAACATGAGCAGCCATCTTGCAAATCTTACGAGAAAAAACAATGATGTCACTATTAGAAGTTAGCATAGATAAAAGAAGCTGACTGAACTAGCTAGAATTCTAGTGGTGGGAGGAGTCAAGCAGTAGCTTGAAATGAGTTCAACATCGCAGCATAACTAGACTTAGCAAGAATTCTACATTACTAAACAGGAACCTGTATACTAGAACTGTTGTGTTGGATAAATACTGTGAACCACTCTTAATGATAAGATGCAACTAATACATTTCAGCAATTTTAAAAACGTATTTTTTGTTGGTACAACATATTCTAATCCCACATTTTGAAACTTGTAATATTTTTAAATGTATCATTACATACTGAAAACAGTCTTACAGTGTAGAATACAATACATACAATTTAAAATTATAATAAAATATAAAATTTATCTATGTAATTTTTAGATGTTTCAATAAAAATATTCATGCATAAAAAAAATATATCCAACAGTTAATATCATACATTCACTGATCTTAAAAGGAAATAAACTTGTTGCGCCATCTATTGGTGTGAAATTATATTAAAACAAACTACTATTGAACATCTACAAATAAAAAATTTCAGTTTTATGCATTTTACATATACATACGCAGATATGTATATCTACAAAAATAAATTTATTTAAGAGATTCAATAGACATTAATTCACAAATAAAACACACATTATTCACAAAATGACAACTTCTTTTTAAAAAGGACCAAACTTATGCAAATTAATTCTGTTGTAAATATGAAAAATTGTTTGAGAACATTCACTTTTTTTTCATCATTAGTAGGATGACAGATACAATTAAGTTTTAGTATTTATTTCTTATTTTGTCAAAATTTAGAATGATTTTATCAAATTTTACAACATTATACAATTTGCCTTTAGTTAATGATCAAAAATATATAAACATCATGCACTCACAATCTTGATATGTTTTTGTACCGATAAGATACCAATGCACTACTGTACTATTAATAATTTTAAACCAAGGGGGAAAAAAATGTTACCCAAGTTTTAAATTAGTAATAAAAAAAATTAACAAACAATAAAGTAAAACTAAAATATGCAAATTAAAATAAATTATCCTAATTTTTAATATTTATTATAATTTACATTGTTTGAGAGAGATATTTCACTGAAATTCATCATTTGATATGAAATATTTGTAAGTGGTTTTATCAATTCCAGTGTTCAACAGTTAAAATTGAATTCCATTCACCTTATTATAATAAAATATAATAAAAAAAGCTTTAGGAAACAGTTAACCATTGACTGTAAACTATACAAACTTATAATAAAAAAAATTAATCAAGTAATTGCAAAGATGCCTCCAAGAATTTGTTTAGTAACTAATATCTATCCTATCAGTAGCCATAAAAAAATCCTATATTTTCTATACTAATTCTTTAACTTACTATTAAAAATTAATTTACTTTATTATTATTGTAATTAAATAAATTAACCGATTAATGTTAATTTGTGCAAAATGTAATATATTTATATTATTTAATTTCCGTTATATTTAAAAAATTAGTTACTAGTTTTAATTAAATTCTACAGTTAAGCTCCTGCAGTCGAAAAACATGACCGAAATGTACAACTGTTTATATACACACGTGACGAAAATGATCTTAAGCCTAACTCACTTACAAATTCATTAATTTATATATAAGATATAAAATATTGAATTAAACTTATAATTAGAATCATTATACTCACATTGAAAAGAAAAATAGCATGTTAAATTTCACAATTGTAATGGTTTCTTTTGATCATTGGGTTAACACTAAGCCTAATGAAGAACAAAGCATAAGAAGAACTGTTCATTGCTAACCCTAAACGTTAGGCTTAGGTAAAAGGACTATCTAAGCCTAACTTGGACTTGACGGAAAAGGATACAGCAGTTACCCAAAAGTTCGGAATCTTTTTAATCAGATCATTTCTTTTTTCAAAAAATGGTTTCCTTAACTTGTTATATTTCTGTTCTACTTTAAGTATTTCTTCGCTAGCTTTCTCGTTCAAGGCGTCTATTTCGTTTTGGCATGCGTCGATCTCTTCTAGCGCTTTCTGTGTTTCGGCATCATAATCTCTGCTTTCATCGCCTTCCCCACCAGAAACAGATCCTTCGATCTTTCTTACCTTCTTCGGAGTTGCTCCACTGGTCGACATTACGAATATTTGAAAAAATTAACACAAAACCCAATATTAAGGTGATCCACAGTACGGTCTTTGAATCGCGATCCGATAGACACTTAATGAAGAACTTCAGTACGCCTGCGCAATTACAGTACAACCTCGTCGTTCAACAAGAGACTTTAGCGCCACAATGAGTCCTCCTCTCTTATTGGTTAAAATATTTCGAAACAACCAATAACGTATAAACTCTACTGATCATGTCCATTCACGTCATTTGTTGAAACGAATGAGAATAATTCGTCTCTTAGAGGTTAAATGCAGTTAATACAACTCAGAATAAATGCGGCTAACATACTATACTCCTTCCTCCAAGGGTTAAACTAAAAATACGCTTAGGGAGAGAGAGAGTCTGCAGGTTCAAATAATTACCTCAAAGAGAGCTCTATGTGGCAATTAAGTGTTATGTGGAAGTTCCTATGGTCTTCTATATGGTATCTTCTCCTTTCGTCGGGTCGAGTCCAATATGGAGGTCCGGGAGACATCGACAAGTATAACTTCCGAGAGATCGCCCCGAGCTTCTGGGGATTTGAGCTTTTATATCATTTGTGTGGGAAAACTGACACGTGATTGACTTTTGTTGACGATGACGGTGCATTCTTCACACCTAAGTGTAAACTTTCCCAGCTAGTTGTTATACAATTGGTGAAATCTGATCTATTTCAAATTCCTCGGGTTTTTCCTAAAGATATTTACACTTAAAATAAAATTTGAATTTTTAAGAGCCCCGTAAAAATCCGTGGGCTAACAAGTAGTTACAAGTCTTCCTACTAACAGCCACTCGGCACTAACTTCTACACTTAGATATTCATGATGGCACTGAATCATTGATGTTTGCTACACTCAGGTTTTCTTTTAGACCCTTCAGGGGGACTAAAAGAAAACCTGAGTGGTACATATGGAGAAAATAGAGGGTATGTATGGTTACAGTACCCTCTGTTTGATGTTGGCATGCAGTTTTTAAACCTTGCAGCCTAANATTATCATATATGTATATATATACTGTATATATATATTATTATATTTCTTATTATAATTAAAACTAAATAATTTAGTTTTAATTTTACATTCCATTGATTGATTTAAATTGATTTTTCGCTTATATGATATTTTACCAAATTAAATTATAATAGTAACTTAAACAGTATATTTTATATATATCGTAAATATAATTCATGGTTTTAATTTATCATATAACCTTTTTATTGAGTAAAAGAATATAGGAAAATTTAACTATATACCATACTCAACATAACATTAAATAAATTCATTTACCTGGAAAAAACTTATAACTTTTTCATAGTTCTTAACGTATTTTTAACTAGATGAAAATATGTATAAATAAAATAAATATGCAAATTATTATTATTTAAAAATATATAGTTCCAAATTTAAAGAGTGATCTTATTTTCAATTAAATAAAAAAATTAATAAGAAACACAATATAATTAAGATTGAATTGATAATTTCTTATTTTATTTTTTGTTAATGCTAAACTATGGAAATTGAACTTTAATATATTATATTCGCATATAAATGCGACATTACTGTAATATTTTCTATATATCAAGACAAGATTATTAAATGAAAATAAATTATTAATGTATCTTCAAACTTTATATTCTGAAATGTTTTAAGTGGAAAAATTTGAACTAAATCAAAGAAAAAGTATAATGTTTATAAATTTATTAAAACAATTATTTTAATAATAAGCGAAAATAAACGATTAATATCACGGTATCTGCAGAAACATGCAAAAATATCTCGACGATATTGAATTTATAAATTATATACATATAAATATGTTAAAGTACATTGTAAATACAATGTACTCTTAATAATCTGTTTATAGTTAATTACTTGTTTCAAAATGTGTTGGCAGTGTTATATTGTTTTCTTTCACTTATTGAAATACTACGGTTTAGGTTGGTTCCCATATTTCTCCTCCCGTTGATCCATTATATCTCTTCGTTCAGTAGGACCATTCAGTGAATCCAAAGAAATCTTAATATTTAAAAATAAAGAAATTACCAAACTATTGACAAAATATGATTTTATAAAACTATTTTATTTTTATATAAAATGTATCCCCATAATAAAATTCTTTACTATATTTTAAACGAGATTTTATGGTTAAAAAGTTTAAAATTTAATAAGCCATACTCCTAAAACTGCTATTCGTGACTGAGGTAATTGCCCTTGAGATTCACCGATAACTGTGATAATGTTTTGAAAATTAAAGATATATACTGTATACTGTATATATAAATGAGTAAATAAGTCGCTAATTACAATGTATATTTAAATAAAAATATATTAATTGAAATATATGTTAATTAATATAAATCTGTCAGCGTTAAGTTCAATTTTATATTGAGATAATCCATAAAGTAATAATACATAATGAAAAACCTGTTTTGTAAAACATAAAATACGGAAAATTTTTTACATAAAGGAAATAAAGGACAAAATATCTTAAAAATAATTAAAAATAAAAATATTCGTATTGTTACAGCACGTATTAAAGTTAACCATGCTACACATTTTATAAGAAAAGTCTATGATTATTATTATTAATTGAGATTGTGATCTTTAGAATTCGTCGTAAAGAAGAAAAAACGACTTGTATATAGAATAAGCCTAATTCTTCGACTAAGACACAAGATCCACGTGGAAATTTTTTAAAAAGGGAAATGTTTACCTGTAGAAATAATTCTTATTAGAATTTTGAAAATTTTAGCTTTAACGTATTATCAAAACGTTTAAGTAAATTAGAATAATAATGTATCTATTTTAGAAAATTCAATATATATAGAGTTCTAAGGGAATGAAAAGGAGGATTTGTGCAGTGTATAGCCAAGGATCTGGATTACACCGTCGATAGCGAATGTATCTTCAGAAGGTCATATTTTTTAAATAAATAATAGAAAAATTTGTTCATTTATTGAGGAAAATTTAGTAAGCTCTGCTATCAACCGCCCACAATCGATATTTGTTCGATATTGATATATGGGAAAAATTTCTCACATTTGAAAAATAAAACTTTGAAAAAAAATCTAATAAATTCACTTTTATAATATAGATGTTTAGTATAAAATATAAATTTAAAATTTTAATCAGTCGTTATTTTTCGTGATAAAATTATAAAATTTGTTTCTTACGTGAAAAAGTTTACCAATAACAAAATAAAAAAACGAGGTTATAAAACCATTATTTAAAAGTCACGTGCTACATCCTGTTTGGAAATTGGTGTTTTATACTAAATATTATTATACTTTATTAGTATTACAACCTTAATTTGATCGAAATTAGCTTCTATAACGTATTAAATACATAAATTTGCTGAATACTAATGCTATTTTAAAAAACAGTTATAAATATCGAATACGACATGATGAATATGTTTGTCATTTAACAGTAAAATAATACAAATATTCAATTATTTTATATTTAAAACACGACAAAATATTTCTTTTTATGAACTGCATACTGTAGAAAAGAAACTAATTTGTACAACAAAAATGTATCATATACTATCAATAACGTTATATCAGTTAATATTTTGATACCGTGCTCGACCTATTTAACATTAATAAAAAAAAAAAAAAAAATAGTTTTGCTTTCAATTTGTACGAATTATTTAAATACAAAATATCTTGTTTCTATCCGTCAAACTGATGTTTTAATTTTTTTATGTTCATTGCTTATTAATCTGATAAATAATAATAATTATCACGTGTCCACTAGACAGAATTATCAGAAATCGAAATTTGTCATGTGTGACAGTATCTTGTGATTTCTATATTAAAGTTAATACAATATAAGATATAACTTATGCTATAAGAAGTTCAACTTTTAAGAAATGGATCCTAATAATGGTAAATAAACTTTATTTCACTATAAATATTATAATTTTTTAATGTAATTGAATAATTGCATTTATTAAATTTAATCTACAATTCATATTTGATCATATATTCAAATCTATTGCTTTTTTTATTTAGCTTTAATTTTTAAATATTAAAATATTAGATAATATATTCATAATGTAATCTGAATTATGCATGAAAAAATTTAAAAAAATGGAGAATAATGGATTATTTTGATAAATATGTTACTTTTACAATATAAAATTTAATAAAATAATACTCAAACTGTAGAAAACATCAAAATATCATATTCAGTTTTTAATATTTACCACAAAGGAAAAAAAAATGAGTTCAAAACAATAAAGACAAAAGAATGAAATTAACATATATACAAAGTTGCAATTTTAAAATTTATACAGAAGATTTAATGATTAAAATTAATTATTTAAATTAAGTTTATTTGTTTACTTATGATAAGAATTTATTCTTTAAACTTATATAACAAAGTTAGTAGAAAATAATGTATACATCAAATTACTATCTGATGTGTATTTTAAGATAGTTTTAAAATTCACATTGGTATATAAAAATATTGTTAGATGCAAACATTTATACTTTGTAAAAATGTTTATTTTTAGTTGGTTACTTGATTGAATTAGTAAAGTTTCTCATTTAGATATTCTTTTCAAAATGTTGAGTAGTTTATTAATATTTTATGTAAAATATGTCAAATTTCTTTTATGTATAAGCATGTTTAGATGATTCAAATTTTATAATCAAACAAATATGCTTAAAATCAAAAATTTTTGTTCATTCTATTTGCTTTTACTCATTTGAATTAAAGTATACATCAGATTCTGTGTGAATAAAGTCCATCAAACATATTTTAAGTATTTGCTTAGGTTAGTTTTTGTTTCGTTCAATTATATTATATAGTGTGATTTTTAGTTTATGTAGAAACAACAGAATTTTTTCAAAGAGTAAGCATGCTGAATGAAGATCCATTTAATTTACATTGCGATATTTAGTTAATTTTGTTGGCATGATATACTTCAATTCATTGTATAAATTTTAGTTTTAATTCCATTAAATATCCTTAAATTTTATCAGTTTTATTTAATTTTTACTACTATGAATACTGAATCAATAAATTAAATTGAATTAAGTTTAAATTTTAAGACAAATAATTATATTGGTAATAAAAAAATTCACTAGTTATGATACTAGATGTTAACCATAATTAAGTTTGTCATAATTCTCATGAGCAAATTCTGGAAGTTAGCTGAATTTATACAATTGTCAACTTTGATTTTACAAGTACAGCTCTCCCTTAATAGTCCGACAGGTATGGGACCAAAGGGGTGTTGGATTACCAAAAGTGTCCAGATTATCGAAAATAATTACATATTTTGCATTGTTTTGCTAGCAGTAGCTTACAATATTCCCTACTCCAACTGTTCAAACAGAACTGCTCACAGAAAACACACGAAGTGTGTGTCATCGTGTAAGAATTGGATGGGGAGATTCACGTGGCGACATGCTTCTGTGCAAGCAGACACGTAACAGGGACGGGTATCTTGACGGGAGGTGTGTCGGACTACTGAGCATTTCGTATTAAAAAACGTTGGACTATCAAGGGAGAGCTGTACTAAACTTTAGAGCACAGTTACTTTCAAATACAATAAGTATTTAAATAGATGTAGTGATGTATACACTTATTACCATAGTAGTGGAACAATGATACATATAATTCTAAGATTCAATATTAAAATTCCATTAAAATACTTTCCATTTTTCTTCAACTTGTCCTCTCTACATGGAACTCAAATATAGTATGTCAAATTCCAAGACCATTTAATTATGCATCTAATTACCTTATTGATAATTTGGAATTCAGATAATTAAGTTATGTAAATCCTGGACCATATGGTCTAACCCTAGATTCATGACAAGCCTATCTACAATGCAAAAAAGATTGATACAATTATCAAAATATTGTTGAGTATAAATTTTAATTATTGAATAAAAAGAATATTAATGGCATACTTTTTAATACTATCTCAACTGCTTTTAGATCCAGTATGTAAGATGTTGAAAAAGCATACTTTTCATTTGTTTATTTTGATGATATTTGCATATCAAAGTTTAAGGTAAAAAGTTTTTTTTTTAAACACTTTTGTTTAACTTAGTATTAAGTCCTCAAATCTTGCAATTCAAATTTAACCCACTTCTATCAATAATTAAGATAGAAGCTGAAACTTTGGGAACATGAATAATCCTGCTGACAATGTATTTGAATGTGTTTAGAGGTGGCCACTGCTACCATCCACCCAACTCTGAAACCTGATAAACATAACCAAATGTAGAATTTAATCATGATATATATGTAAAAGTACTGTAGTGATGTATATGGTATATCACATTCCCAATCTCAAAAATCATAATCAATAAAAGCATTTTTAAAAAAGTTTTTAAATGTAATATTTTTATTTTGTTATTGAAATTACAAGTCTTTTTAGTATATTTTGATTATATTTTTAATTGTAAAATTATTTAATTGCTATTCTATTCAAAAAAGTTTTCTGTTATAACAATTGTTTAAATGTATTGTTAACTATACCATAATTAAGTTGTTCAATTTGATCATTTTGATAGATAGTAGAATATTTCTAAAGCTGCAACTTGTAGTAATACCAGCTTTCTCTGCCCTTGACTTGTCTCTAACATATTTCCAGTTTTATGTTTTCCTATCTAGCTGTTGGTCTGCCAGATTTACTTTTAATGTACAGTATTTAGGATACTAATCAATGTTTTGCAATGTGTAGGCTATCTATTGTTAACTGATTCAAAATTTTCATTTACATTTAACGAAAATTTTGAAGTTTTGTTACAGTCCACATGCTTAAATCTATGTTTTATTTCTATAATTTTATTTGGGATGTTTGGTGTGAGATCACCTGAGGATGGACTTTGAATATATCCAAAAATATTATCTGACATTAAATTGTTTGTTGGAGATTAAGGTTAAGGAGATTAAAACTGTGTTATTAAATAGAAATCGGTTGACATTCACATTTTGATGTGATATTGCTGGCCAAGGAGTATAGAGAATTGTCTTTTTTTTGTTTTTTTTATTAAAACTGTAAAGATATTAAGTTGTAATTAATATAAAATATATCCTGAAACTTGACATCATATTATTAAATACAAGAAAACATGTTGCTTATTTAAGGAAACCAAACAATTGGAATCCATTAGTTAGAGTAAAGAATTTATTCTAATTTTTTGGTTTCCTTAAATAAGTAATGTGTATTTCTGTGTAAAAAATATATAAAATATACACATAAATACACATGTAATTTTGTAATAAACATTTTTAATCTCTAAAATTTATTAGTTTTTTTATAAGAAATACTTTCTCAAAAATACTGTAAATGAATATATGCAAACAAAATAAATGTACATTACTGTATATTTTGTATTTAGTTATGAATAAGTGATGAACGGTAATATATAAAATCATTAAATAAAAAAATTTACAATTTATTTTTATGCCTTTGATTTTATCATATACCCATTAAAAGAAATATACAATGATTTATAAACCACGATTAATAACAATAATGTTAATATATATCATAGATATATTTATTAATATAATATTGATTAGTGCTTGTAGGACTACTATATGCTTGTAATTGACTCTAACATTACTGATCAATTATCTGATGTTGTTAGAAAATAATTTAGATCTGTCATTTAAAATTATATAAAATTAGGTAATGCTTCCAATTTGCTTGAGATACATCACTTTAAATTCCTATTATTATTTGTAATATGTTATATTTTCAGTAATATAGATTGTTTTGTGTTAATAATTATTTTATATATGAAAATAACAATTTATATGTTTAGATCTAATATGATTGGATTACTTTGTATCATACAGAATAAAATTCTGAAAATACAGACCTATATTTATTATACCTATTGTATGACATATATAAGGAAATTATGACACTTTATCAGAAATTAATACAAACAGATCTAAATATAGAAGCTACAGCTGTTTTATTTAGTACAAGAATATTTTTGAGTTTCTAGATCTAACTTCAGCTGTTCTGCAAATTTGGAACAGATGAGACTGAGCTTATTTAAAAATTTCTATTTCCATAAATCCATTTACTCTTACAAAAAACTCTTACCTTTTGTTTCTTTTAGCTTTTATGTTATATCAAATAAAATTGATTTAGTTCTAATATTTGAGTAGTAGTATATGTTGGTTTTAATTTTTGCATCTATCAACATAAAATACTAAAACATATGAACTTATAGAATTTATTTATTAAGTAACTAAGTTTTTTTTTACTTGAATAACCATCTTCAGTTTTATATTGAAGTAAACAGAAAGTGATTATTATGCAGGGAATATATATAAATACACATAAACCAACAGTAATTTATAAATATCCAATTTTAGGTTTTAGAAAAAAGAAACTATAATATGATTTTTAAGTTACTTATTTTCTAAATTTTACAGAATTAATTATTAGTTCTGCAATCAAATAAGGTTAACATCAATTTCTAACTTGTTAATAAACTCTTCAGTGCAGAATATTCAGTGAAGAAAGAGTTCATATTAATCTAAAAATCCCTAAATGTTCCTTTGATGAAAAATCCTATATTTATGAAGTATAAATTATACAATCATATACAATATTAAAGTGTTTCTAGCAGTAAAGATTTGTTATAGTAAGGAAATGTAAAATATAAATACATACTTGCCAATCTTTAGAGTAGGGAATAGCTGGGATGTTGGTAGAAAAAAACTGATTTTTGAATAAAAATGCTGACAGCATAAAAAGCAAAAACAAATTATTTATTAACATTGGTATTGCACAATGCTTTTATTAAATACTTTTATTAATATATTATTTAATATATTAAATGCTTTTATTAAATTAATGTTATCTCTTTATATGATATCTTATAAAGTTGTTACCATAAACACTGTTAAGAGAATAGCTTTATACTTTTTGACATCATGATTTAAAAAAGATCAAGTATTTTATGGGTCACATCATAAATTTACAGATTTATGATGAGATATATATTGTATACCAGGGGTGGGCAATCTGTGGCCCGTGTAAAATATGAATAAATATATCAATTTCCCAGCTTAAGGAAGTATGCAGCAAAAATTCAAATGTTATTTTCTACAACTTATGTATGTGAATAGTTTTTCCACAATGAATTTAGTAAAAATTAAAACAAAAAACCGGTTAAGAGACACATCGAAACTAATTTAAAGCTAGCAGTGACTAATATTAAACCAAATATTTCTGATATATTATGTTTACATCAGTTCCAGAAGCTAAATTAAGTATACCTATGCTAATTTATAATTACATATGAATAAATAATTGTGATTTACCAACAATTTTTTTTCTTCTTTTCTCTTGTATGTGGCCTGCTTCAGTTAAAAAGTTTTGAAATGCAACCCTTACATAGAAAAAGGTTGCCCATTCCTGATGTATACCATTTTGATGTGTCATGAGTCTTGTTATTGCCTGATGAGTACCTCCTGTTATGTTTTTGTGCAATGTTTTGCTTTCTTAATATTATCTTTTATTACAGTGTACTTGTGACAGTTGATGTCAGTTAGTTTATTGACTTTCACTGCAGTTATTAAGAACAATGTTTTCTGGTTGTGATTTAGTTCCTATCTCTGTGTTACTTTTTCCTATCATACTGAATATCTTTTCCTTTTGCCACACAGCAATGCAGGAAAGGCTCTTCAATGTTGTGTTCAAATGCAATGCAATGCAAAATCATCAGACTTGCTATTTTACAAAGATTACAAATTTTTGTAAAATTCCACAAATCTCAAAGAACTATGTCGTTTCTTTTCTTCAGAAAGTTCATACCATATGGAATATATATATTCTTAAGTGATGAATCAGATGTTTCTTCTTTTTGGGTGGAGAAACTATAGCACTGCTCAATAATTTAGTCTAACTGTAAAAGTAAACTAAACTCGTTTCTTCCATTGACAAATTGGTCATAACTGATTTAACTACCAACATGATGGTACTAACGTTCCAGACTTGAAGATGAAATTTATCATATATGCCATTTAAAATTATCATATTTAAGCTAAAATTTTCATACATATACCAACATACATATATAAAAACATCAATCTTGGTTCTTTCCCAATTGAACAAATCTGAGTCTTCCTGAGATCTCTTCGCTTTAGTCCTTTGTAATAAAATACATATAATGTCTTCGGCATATATGTTGGTATTAGACTCCTTAAATAAAGTGTTTATGTAATAATATCAAATTTTTTTAAAACACTGAAAAAGGGGAAAAGTGGCCTGTCCACTGATGAAGCATACAAAATGCTACTGGTTAGCACCAAATGCTGATAGTTGGCAACTATGTAAATAAATGAAAAGATTGAATCTTTTATTTAATATTTAAAAAGTTGCTTTTAATTTATTAAACCAAAATTTTAAATTTATATAATGAAAATTGTTTTTTGTACAATAATATATTTGAAACTAATCCTTGTGAAATAGAAAATTTACATAAAGATTTATTGATAGTAATGTTGCATTATTAAACTATTTAGGCCAGGGGTGGCCAACCTTTTGCATACCATGCGCCAATTTTTTGATAGACGAGTTCAGATGCACAGTGGCGTACCGTGGGTGTTAGCCGCCCAGGGCGGAGAAAGATTTCGGCCACCCTTTAATCAGGTATTTCAATTTAAAAGATCAAAATTCAGTTGTGTGAAAAAAAAATTAATAAAAAATGCGGTGGTGGTGTAGTTACCCGTACAAAATAGTCCCATTTGACATTAGTGGCATACACGATTGCGAATGTATCGTGAATCGTAGAAGAAAAAAAAAAAAAAAAAAAAAGGTCAACAGGTGTAGCAGTCCAACCGACTCGTGGACTGTCCGGACGGTAGCACTGTCATTTAGACGCCTATGCACTGATCGAAAATAAACATACATGCATACACTGTAATTTACTATGTGGAGAACACTCATTTTATCTGTAAAGTTGATTGCAACGAATTGTGCAACAAATGAACTTGCCAAGACAGACTATAAAAAATTAATTTTCTATGTAATATTCTTAATTGCAAAGAAGCCAAATCTGGCAATGTTGCTCAGAACTGACTAAAGCGCCACTTGTAATCGTCCAATGCGCCAAGTTTGGCGCATGCGCCACGGTTTGGCCACCCCTGATTTAGGCTTATATAATAAATTAAACTTTTTATGCAAATTTTGTTTGCAGGTACTATAAAATTTATTATTTGTTAAATGTTATATTTAATGTGTATAATTTAGAAGATTCCAATTAAATTTATTAAAGTGGATATAATTGATACAATTATACATAGTTATTACCATTAAATTTCATATTATCAGAGTAGTCTCTAATTTCTGAATATTTAATGTAAACTTATGAAGAAAGCATAATTAAAGAACTCAAAATTTATTTAATTATTACATCATTATAAAATAGTATGACACTATAAATTACTTAAACTTCTTGAATATATCAAATTTTAAAGAACTAAATAAAAGAATTAATTATTTTTTAGCTTTATTATTTTTGTTTTATCAATGATTACAATCATTTGCTAAATCTGTTCAGATATAAACTAGTACATGTTAATTAAATAGACTACTAGTAAATCCAAAACATGCTCTTGAAAGTTTATAGAAGTCAAATGCATTTGATTCTTGTAATCTTTCAAGTACTTGTTTTTGGGTTTAAATTATTATTACTTAAGAATAGAAATTTTTATGTGTAATTCTAAATAATATACTATAATGACAGTGATGATAATCAATGATTAGCATAAAATATACATATTCTAAAAATGATGAATTCTAAATTAAAATATGTATTTAACAGTTTCTTTTAAACTTTTAAAATGACAAACACTTATTTTTTCTTAAAATCTGAGCCATTTTATCATGATGTAAAATTATTGATTAATTAATATATGAATATTGCTAATAACATATGGGCCTAATACATTACTTTCAAATGTTGGGAATAATTAATAAACCATCATACAATATTTTGACATTAGATAAAACTATTTGATTAAAATGATTTGAAAAATTGAAAGAATTGTTTAAGAATTATTTTGCATTGCATTAAGTAATGATTCTATTTAACTCAAGTAAACACAGTTAAATGTTTTTACTTTGATTCTTGAGCATTTGTGCCCATTATCATTGGTGTGATAAGCCCTTACTATTATCTGCCTTATGGTTATAGATAATTTAATTAATTTAATTATACTTAGGGCTAAAAGCGATTTATGTTATAGAATTTTAGATGCTAATTTTAAGACATTATATGTTGTCAGATTTTAATGAATTACAAATTCATTATATAGATATTTAGAACAGTTAAAAATTTACAAAGCCGAGAGAAAAAATGCTACAATAAATTTTTGAGATATAGATTCCTTCTCCTCTGTATGGAAGTCAAACTAAGATCTTTAATCGTACAATCTTTCTCTCTCTCTAATGTCACCCCTCTTAACATGTGGATGTCAATCCACTTGTTTTAACAGCTGCAAAGGTCGGTTAGCCTGAAGATGCCCATTTAATATAGTCAAAAACATTTGTTTTCTCATAATTTTTGTACTGGAAATTGAATAAATTCTATAGAATAAACAAGGTGAATGAAACCAATTAACAATTTTGTGACATTTTTCACTTTTTTCACATTGTTGTTTGTATACCAGAAAGCATACATCATTTAAAATAATATTACAATTTGTCAGTTATCATCTTATCAACTTGTGACATCTAATATCACAAATTTGATAAATAGACAATTAAGTTTGTTCTTTCAATTCTCAAATTTATCCCAAATATATATTTATTTCTTCATGAAAGAAAGTATTCCTAAAATGCTTGCAAGAGTAGTGATTGAGAAAATTTGCTTCTTCCTAGTCAATAATCACCTGTTGGGGTAATTGACTAGAAGCAGTATTATTTTATATGAAAAACTTCAAACAATTTATTTAAAAAAATATGAGCTTTCTACTGATACCAGTTTGGTTTATTCTTAATTCAAAAAATTTACAGCAGTAATACAAGAAATTGATGATGATGTACTTTCTATTAAAGTATTGAAAAAATTGTTAAATAAAAATACTGTAGAAAGTGAATTCGATTTTATTACTGTGCATTTTAGTTTTCTAGAAGAAGCAATCAAGATATTTGAAACTTGAGGCCTTACTCTTAATAAGTAAATTGGAATAGTTCTTGATACACCAAAATAAAAAAAGAAGAAAAGAGCATGTTCTTGGAGCAAAGGGAAAAATAATTAAGAAAACCTTTTTCAGAAATATTATAGAAAACACAAAATGACTTCTAATAACTTAACACTGTGTTGAGTAATAACAATCCATGAAACCTTTTTATAACAGTGTTGTCTCCGTAACAAACTTCACAAACATTTTGACCTCCACCAAGGTCTGCTTCAGGTGGTGATTAAACGATGTCTCCCTTGACTGTTGGAACGATGGCACCCGAGATGTAAATAATTGCGCGTATCGTGTTTCACCCCTCCACTGGCCCTTCGTCACCTGGAGGCCTGGGAGATTTATAAAGCCAACATTGGGGGCACCTGTATCAACTTTAAAGACAGAGAAATGATAGTGCAGGCGTAGAGGTACTTGTTCGAAGAATTCAAACTGGGACAAGCGGAGGGGTGAAACATGATACGCGCAATTATTTACATCTCGGGCGTCATCGTTCCAACGGTCAAGGGGAGACATCATTTAGTCACCACCTGAAGCAGACCTTGATGGAGGTCGAAAACGTTCGTGAAGTTTGTTACAGACACAACACTGTTATAAAAAGGTTTCTTGGATTGTTATTATAGAAAAATGAAGAATTTCAAGATATGCAACAGAATTGTTCAGTAAATTTTCCGTTTCTGGTTTTTTTGTAGATTTTAAAGAATTAAAAGCTATGGGCTTTTTCTTCAGTAACACATCACACAAGGAGCATTTGTTGATATTGATTTTAATGGAGGAAATGCATTTCGGGTCTAATGACCCCTCTTCAGTCCATTGTTTACGTTTATCTGGAAATAACAGTTGACATTGTCCAATTAATACAAAGTGAATTAGCATGTGTACCACTAACTGCAGTTGATGTAGAAAGAAATTTTTTCTGTATAGAAGAATGTTGTAAGTGACAATAGTTATACTAGTTTTACTGAAGAAAACTTCAAGTACTATATTCTTGTTAATTTTAACATAAATTTGGTGAAAAATATATATTTTATGAAAAATTATTGCTGGGTCTGTCATTTTTTCTGCATGTTATTTTCTGGATATCATTTTTATTGAAAAAGTACAAAATGTACTATTCTTGTTTTATCATTTGTTTTTTTTTTTCCTCTAGAATCCATCCTATAATAATAACAAGAAGAATAAAACATGTTATGTATGTTAAAATTAAAGGTTTCAATTACACAAAATGTTTCAAAATCAAGCCACAGAGTGAACAGCAACAGCTATCAAGATTTCCAGTGTTGATACCCAATGCCAATACAGTCGAACCCCCCCATTCGCATTTTTCATGAACTATAGAGGGCGCTGCATTTTTACAAAATGGCTACTTTATCTGAGTCGCTTGTAACTAGTAATGTAAAATTAATCATATACAGGTAACCCCCGTATAACACGGCACTTCTATAGCACGGATTCACTCTAACACGGTTCGAGAATTGGTACCATCCCCCGTATAATACGGTACTTTTATAGCATGTATTTACTCTGACACGGTTTGAGAATTGGGTAAAACCCTCGTACAACAGGAAATGTAATAAATTTTTACATACTTAAGTAATAATAGTTTACGAAAATTATTATTTTCATGAACTATTAGTACTTAAGTATGTAAATTTTCTCTTCTCGCCTTCTGTCGATACATGTGGTCCTTCTCGAAACTTGTTTCAATGTTGCCAGATTGCAACGCTTCTGCTTCTGATGTTGCCGAATGTTTTTCCCTTATTCCATACTTGCTTTATTCTTCATAAGTGCTTAGCACCATATAAGGAAATTTATAAAGACCTTTTAACTAGAAGCAAGCAATCTAAAATTACATACATTTTGCAAAAGGTAAAGCATGGATCTGTAGGTAATGCAGAAAAATGCTCAGAGAATAAGGATAACTTGCCAAAAAGAAAACGCTCTCGGTTAATTAATAGTGTTTTTAGTGATGATGAAGAAAACATTGTTTAATTTATATTAATATGTATCACTTAAAAAAATTTTAATGAAGATATTTATCTTAATTATGAAAATATACTAGCATGTTTTTTAATTTTTGGAACCTAACCCTCCTTTTCGTATTAGTTCTTTGTTTCGTATAACACGGATTCGCATAACATGGTAATTTTATGAACATAACTATCGTGTTATATGGGGTTACCTGTATTACTGTCCGATATAATGATATATGCTGCCTGTAGCTGTTTATCAAGAAATTTTATAGAAGGAGAACAATTATTGTTAGCGGGACACGTCATTATGTGGTATTGTAACAAATGAGTGAGATCGTTCTATACATATTTGTGCCCTTTGTGTTAAAAAACATCAAGTTTGACTTTGTCCCATCAGGGCCGGATTTACAAGTAAAAAGCCTCGACTTTCAAGGGACCTAAAACATTTGTACAAAAAAGAAAATTGAAGTCAGATTTTGTAATAAGCATTTTTTTACAAACCAACAAAATATACTTCACTGTTTATTTTTTGTAGTATTTCATTAATTTTTATCTAAGAATTAACATAAGATCTTTTTTAACAAAATTGATAAAACCAATTTAAAAAAAAAAAGATTTTTAATAGAATGGGTATAAAAATTTAATTAAACTTAGTTATAAAACAGAAGACTAGTCAAACCTCACATCTTTTTCTTCCAATATCTGTATTAAATCAGAGTCATAGTCTGATTTAATTCTTTTCTTTTAATGATTGACTTCTAAAATTGTGAAGGGTTGGTAAGGGGCCTTACAGAGTTCAACTTAGGGCTTCGAAATGCTTAAATCCGGCCCTGTGTCCTACACAAAATTACTGGCATTTTAAACTTTAACAAAATGTTTTAAAATTGACAGCACAACTTGTTCATGAAAGCTGGATAATCGGGAAACTGCCAATTCTTAACAGTCTAATCCACTCTTTCAGAATTTGGAGCTCATAAATATAACCGATCAATTTCCGAATAATCATCTGTTTTTCCCGTTTTTCGTGTGGAATAGATGAAAACTTATATCAGGCTCTCGTAAGGCTTTTAAATTGCAATTTGGAACCAACAGTAAGTGTTGCTTTTTCTATCGCTTTTCATCTTTACTGCTGATAATACACAAGAATGAATCAAACGACCCAGATAGAATAGTTTTGTTTTTAAACACCAGAGGGCAAGCATCCTGTGAAAAATGCGAATAACATGGTAGATACGTTCCGTTCTTTATGAAATTGATGTTCTAAGAGTCCTTAAATACATTGAGCCAATCACAGCCCGGCATGTGTGAAGTTTACAGACTACGGCTGTTTGAAAGGTTTTCTTCCATAAAATTAATTGATTCCAGACTAATTCAACTCAACATTTCCAAAATACGTATAATTTTTTGGGAATAATCCATATAAACTATGCTATAAACAAAAAATTGTAGGATTACTTACCGAGTGTGCACCGAGTTCGACGACGCCATTGCTTAAGCTTGTTTTTGTCATGGAGCTTGTCATCGAACAGTGGCATGCCGTCATTAGAAGCAGTGGATGTGCTGCTTCCCTTGTATTTTCTAAAAAATAAATACATATTAATTTTAATTATATGAAAATCATCGCACAATATTTTATTATAACCGCATTATGTATCTTATTACAAATTTCTATACTACACGTGAAAAAAAAGATAAGATTGCTATTGTATATTCAAATATTAGTGATGGAGTAGCAGAGTGAAAACACTGTATTGTCAGCATCCAAAAAGTCAGGTTTGCGCATGCGCTTTACAGAGCACCAACTTCACTCGGTTTAACTGGTAGAAGCCTAGGACCTCGGGTGGCTGCTACACGTATAACGCATCCAATTCTATCCGGGACCGGTTCCGGGCTGTTAGCTGCCCGTCTGCTAGGTATTTGGCAGTCCTCACCCGATTACGTGAATCACGAGTAGATTTATAACTTAACCCAACCGAAAAGAATTTACCTGTATGTTTTTATGATAGTTTTCTGTATCGTTGACAGGAGTTTTAAAAAATCCGTTAAAATATTTGATATATTTATTCCGCTCTCCGATTTTATATTACTCGTGGATTTCAATGTTAAACCNATTTATAACTTAACCCAACCGAAAAGAATTTACCTGTATGTTTTTATGATAGTTTTCTGTATCGTTGACAGGAGTTTTAAAAAATCCGTTAAAATATTTGATATATTTATTCCGCTCTCCGATTTTATATTACTCGTGGATTTCAATGTTAAACCAGTGACACTACGATTTTGTATGTCCCATCTTTAAGGGGATGTAGAAAAAAACGTGTATAATTGTTGTATAATGTTAAAAAATTAACCGTTACTTCGACAGTGTCATTTACAACTAAATTTAATGAATGAGAGAGATGAACGAGGTACAGAAAAAGCTCTAGAATTTATTTCCTTAAATTTACGATTTATGTATTCGTTTGTCATAAAAATTTGTTTTTCCACTTTTTCCCGAGACTACAAATATTTGAGTACAAAGTAACTGGTGTCGACTTATTTTTACTTAAGAAATAGTTAAATAATTAAGTGATTAGGGAATTGGGGACATAAATAAAATTAAGCAAAACCCTGATGAAAGAGTTGAAATTTTACTTAAACAAAAGCCTAACTGAACCAATCTCTAGCCGAGTACAGTGGGACTGATTTCTTCTAAATATTAAATGTAATAAAGACAGAAATTTTTCCAGTTCAAGGAGAGTGACTGAAAGTTGTAAATTTTGGAAATTTCCGTGGACAACACCTGGTCCTAAAACGAATTAGTTAGAAAACAAACGACGGACAATCTATTAAGTTTAACATATTTAGACTTTTACAGCTATGGTGAGAAATGCTTAAAATTTACAAGAACCCTGTTGCGTCTTTTGAGGTATATTAGTGATGCAACAAAAGACGCATTTGAAATTGACCGGTATTGGCATCCTCTGGATTTGGCAGCCGCGTGCATGTACACACCGCACACCTAGCAGGACTGTCTCTGATTCCACTCGTAGGGAGCTATTTGACTAAGTGGTTAAGATGTAAAGAGTAAAGAATATTTTATGTTTTTTTATATACGTTTCATTACAAAGCTATATTTAATTATAATTTTCTTTAAAAGTATATTCATATAATTGAAGAATATTTCGTACCAGGTATGTACAGTACTGTACATCCACCACACATTTTATTTTACCAAGTAAGTTTTTATTATTTTATTTATAATTTTAGCCCTTATATCGTGGCTAGCGATTCAGAATGTTATTGCCATATTGAAAATTTATTTTAAAACAGTTTTGGCTCGAGATCATATAATGAAAAAGAAAACATTATTAAAATAGAAAGGCCAATTCCTAAGTTAAATATAAACACTTCAATAAAAATTTTGTTAGACATTTTCACAATAAAATGGCTCTGTAAATGCATAAAAATGCAAAAATTGTTTTGTTGGCTTGTCTACTATTTTCAAATGAAATTAGTGTGTGGAATAAGAATGGCTTTGACAATTTAGCTGGCAAAAGACACAAAAAATCGTTGATTATTTTGTATTTGAAGCAATTTGGAAATCGAAGTGGAATAGAATTTAACATTAGTAAATAATATAAAATAAATATTGAAAATTATAACGAGATAGTTACGGTTAATAGATATATTATATCTAAATAAATAGATGTTATATGTTTTTATCAAAGCAAGAATTGGCATTTAGAGGGCATATGGAATATATTGGATCTAATAACATAGGTAATTATATTGAACTTGTTTATTTATGAAGTATGTCAGATAAATAATTTATTAAAAATACATTTAAAGAAAGAATTAACTGATTGCCCCTGGAAGTCGGCTTCGTATAGAAACACAGCTTTCCTATCATCAAATGTCATGGCACACCACTGTCATCGAATGGTGCTCGCGTGCTTCCTGATAAATTATTTTTTTTTTGCGAAAAATTCGCTGAACTTTGGAGACATCATTAATTAATATAAATATAATTTTTATGGATGTTAAATAATAAATGGTTTTTAGTAGGTCTGCTGCTCGTTTAAACTCAATGGTTTGTACAATATCTGCTATTGGTCTAGATTCGACCAGTCCTGTTGGAACATGAGTCGGCGATGACATTTTACCGAATTTTAGGAGTTTTTTTAGTGTGTTTGTACGAATACTGTCACAATTTTTTTGCCGTCGTATAGAAATCCAAACTATGAACCCATGTTATAGGGGGGGGTCGACTGTACTGGCTTGTATTGATACTTTAAGATTGATACTTTTGTGGTATTGGGATGTCCATACACATGATACAGTAAGCTATAGATAAACGGTATTAAGGGCTCTTATAAAATAAGCATACATTCATTGCACTAGCATACAAGATGGATAAGAGAGCTAGAATACAACAGAGATTGTGCATTGATTTGGGATCAGCCATAAAAAGATAAGGAGAATGATCAACAAATGGAGGACAGAAGATAGATAAGAAGACATGACAAGCAGAATGAATATACAGTTGTGGTGTAAGTGTTGCAACGCGAAAGGAAAGCATGTACACGTTATAACCAATTAAAACAAATTTAATTTCGCAATAGAGATAAATATTTACAAGTTCTTTATGGATTCCCATTCTTTTTACAATTCCAATTATGTTTTGTGTTTGCAACGTAACAGTGATCCAGGTAGTTGGGTCCTGTCACAACTACCAACCCAACAATAGTACTTATCTAACGCATGCACACAAGTCTTAATCTAACTTAATTCTAATGTAAGATGGATAGATTGAAGGGGAAGTAAGAAGAGTTGATAGGACAGTGGGGTACCCAATTTCTCAGTGAAATTCTCTGTAGTTCCTTGTTTTGACTTGCCAAGTCTTGTATGTTCTTTTCTCTCAGGATTTGGCTTTTTCTGAGGGTTCACCTCCAGATCTATCTATGTGATTCAGTTTTTGATCCATTCTCTCAGACTCTCTTCCACAGCACTCAACGATTTCCCACTCGCAAGCCTTGCTGTTATACATCCGTCTTCTCTTGTGTCTGGCCAAAGAATGTCCACTCGAATTCAGATTTTTCCCTCCAGCCTTGTCACAGCATATTGTTTCACATCCTATCTCCTGGTGGGAAGAGGTGAGTCAGAATTCTTGGAAGTTCAAAAACAATGGAACAAAAGAGAGTGTAAAGAAGAATAGGTTTTAAGAAGTAGAATTATAAACTAAAATTAAAATTATACAAAAATAAGATGGCATACAGCCACAGTGGAATACATGGCACTCCCTCCACAACATCTACAGAGTAATCAGATTGCTGCTAACAAGAAAATCATATTTAAGAGGAACTCTTCTATACGCAAGATGCTAAGGAACAACAAAGAGGCTATTTACACAACATTCATTCCTATGTATACAGAATACCAGTAAAAGACAGCAGAAGGCATTATGCTTAACAACTTATGCTACATAGGAGCCACTAAAACAGAATAGAGGAACATTAAGATAACATCTGGGAGTTGTTGTCAGTTACAGCCTTAGTAGGCTATGCAGTAGCAGACCCAGGTTTCGTTATAGTAGAATGAAATCGAGCAGAAATAATCCAAAAGGTTCAGGAAAGGACAGATTAAATATGCAGAAGCAAGGCACGTTCATAAGGCTATTGTGGCGAACGCCGCCCTTCACATCTGTATCCTTAACAGTTGTAAAATACAAGCAATTACTCCCAGGTGTATGAGTCATCACTTCCTGGAATAAATTCGAACTCACCCCACAAAGACCGACAAAAGATAAAGACAACCACAACCCAAAAACCACATTGGTGAGCCGGATTAAGAACATAATCTGACTAAGAACTACCATTGGAATCTTCATCAGATACGCCGTTTTTCCTTTTCTCAAGACCTCAGTCATCAGATCATGGCCGAGATTGGAGCAGTAAAAATTCCTCCATACAACTTTTCCGACCCAGCTTTATGGTTCTACATGTGCGAAAGCACATTTGCGCTAGGATCTCCAAAGCCAATCACGGAAAATGCCACAAAGTTCAACTACGTAGTGGCCCATTTACCACCGGAAGTCGCATCAACGGTTAGAGACATTATTATTTCTCCAGACTGTACAGACCCATCCGGTGAATCGTCTCAACAGGAGTTACAAAAACTATTGGCCGGAGAACAGCTAGGAGATCGCAAACCCTCTGAACTACTACGTGTTCTAAAGCGTTGGGCGGAAAATTTTCAAATCCCGGAAACAGTTATACTAGAATTATTCATACAACACCTTCCGACTTCTGTCCAATCTATCCTAGTTGCCATTACCCCACTCGACGTAGACAAAGCAGCGGAGGTAGTGGACTGCATGGTGGAAGTAACCTCTGCAACGATAGCTTCAGTGTCGCATCCTGAGAAACCCGATACCGTAACCAACAAAATACTAGTCGAAATAGATAAACTTAACAAGCAAATCAATCAACTAACGCAAGCACGTCGGGATCGTAGTGACCATTTTTCTCGACGCTCCCGCAGCAGTTCAGGACATCGCAACAATTCAACTCACCGCAGTATCAACAACTACTGCTGGTACCACAACCGTTTTGGCGCAAAGGCACAAAAATGTACTCCTCCGTGTAGTTTTTCCAACAAACGAGAGCGGCGAAGCGTAGAGGCGACATGCACTTTGCCGGAACAATCTCGTCGCCTGTTCATCCTAGACAAGAGAACGAACATAAACTTTCTCGTCGACACAGGTTCCGACGTATCAATATTTCCAGCCTCCTCGTCTCAAAAGAAACGCGCATCTCAAATGACCTTGATGGCAGCAAACACAACTGCAATTCATGTCTACGACCAACGAACACTCACTCTCAATTTTGGGTTAAAATTTTTCGCTGGAAATTTCTTATTGGCAACGTGTCAACGGCAATAATAGGCGCAGATTTCTTGTATCATTTCCATTTGGTACCGAATCTTAGTTGCAAGTGTCTCACAGACACTTGTGTCTAAGATTCGGTACCAAATGGAAATGATAGGATAGTGGCTTATAATAATAATATTTAATGGTTGTATGTTATTTATTTTTACATTTATGTATTTTTACGCTTTAACTTTTATTTTAATTAGTTGCTACGTTATTGGTATTTATCTCTTTGAATTTGAATTTGGTGTTCTATTTTTTGTTATTCCAAATTCGAATGTTTAAACCTGAAGATGATCTATGGAGTAGATCGAAAACGTTAGTTTTTCAATAAAACTCCCTTGGCAAAAAATAAGGTGTTTGTTACTTGAATAATTATTTTGCCGAGTACGTTTCTGTTCAATGTCTCACAGACGTTCAGACAAAGGTGAACTCTCCAGGCAAATTATTAGAAACCTTCATCCACTCTATTAAGATAACGACCAACGACTTCATATATCATAAGATATTGGAAGAATTTCCTGAGATCACCAGACCTCCACGTCCTAATCAACCCGTAAAACACAACGTAGTACATCATATAGAAATGATTGGTCCTTGCGAAACCACATTGCCTAGCACCCGATAGACTTAAAATCGCTAAGGCCAAATTCAATAAGATGATAGCTCTCGCCCATATGCAAAAATCAAAAAGCAATTACGCATCACCATTCCACATGGTCACCAAGAAAAACAGTTCAGATTGGCGACCCGTGGGAGATTATCGTGCTCTAAACGCACAAACCATAAAGGACAGATACGGCGTTTCAAACATCGCAGATTTCACATCAGAACTGCACGGAACACAAATCTTTTCTCACATAGACTTAATCAAGGCCTATCATCAGATACCCATCTACCCACCGCACGTGCACAAAACAGCTATAATGACACCGTTTGGTCTTTTCGAGAGTACCAGGATGCAATTTGGATTGTGCAACTCATCTGCAACATTTCAACGGTTCATCGACGAAGTAACCAAAGGACTCTCCTTCACATATGCTTTTGTCAATGACATATTAATAGCGTAACGCTCCCAGGAAGAACACACCTTGCATCTTCGCGTCTTATTCCAACGTCTCCAGGAATATGGATTGACCATAAATCCGTCAAAATGTACCTTCGGTGTACCATCAATCGAATTTCTCGGTTTCAAGGTCTCAGAAAAGGGTCTATCACTCCCTGATAGAGTCAGAGCCATCCGAGAATTTCCCAAACCTTCGTCTCTCACTTAACTTAGATGATTCTTGGGTATAATAAATTTCTACAGGAGATGCATCCCTCGAGCAGCACACATCCTTGCCCCACTGGTGCAGCTACTAGAAGGAAAAAAGAACGGGAAACGTCGGAAAGCAGAATCACGATCTCTGCAATGGTCAGAAGTGGCAGAACAATCCTTTATATCAGCCAAGGAAGCACTGGCCAAAGCCACACTTCTCCACCATCCAGTACCCGGGGCTAAACTATGCATATGGGTAGATGCTTCAGACACAGCAGTTGGAGGAGTACTGATGCAATACAACAGGAAATGGGAACCCATCACTTTTATCTCAGCAAAACTAGCACCAAACCAATGCAACTGGTCAGCTTATGATAGAGAACTATTGGCAATATGCATGTCAATAAAACGATTTCGCCACATATTAGAAGGCCGTGAATTCACGATCTACACGGATCAAAAACCGCTTATATACGCCTTCAAACAAAAACCAGATAAAAGTTCACCACGACAAATGCGGCATCTCGATTTTATATCCCAATTCTCTACGGACATACGTCATATTCCGGGCACAGCCAACACAATAGCAGACGCTCTCTCCCGCATCAAGATAGATTCTATCACCTCTGCTTCCCCTCTAGACTTTCGAGAGCTAGCCACAACGCAAGCTACAGATTCGGAACTTCATCAATTGTTAAAGGATCCTATGTCACTCAAATTAAAGCTGAAATCCTTTCCACCTAACGAAATCAGCCTATACTGTGACACATCATCCGGAATACCTCGCCCCTTCGTGCCACATAATTTCCGATGAATCATATTCGATCACCTACATGAACTTTCTCATCCAGGAGCAACAGCAACCACTAAGCTAATTTCAAGCCGTTATGTTTGGCCGGGCATGCGGAAGGACATCCGTCAGTGGGCATGACATTGCATCCCCTGCCAGAAATCGAAAATTCACCGCCATGCCTGGACACCAATAGGAAAGTTTACACTTCTGGAAGCAAGATTTTCCCATCTTCACATGGATCTGATAGGACCACTTCCGCCAGCTGACGGGAAACACTACTGCCTTACAGTGATCGACCATTTTACCAGATGGCCAGAGGTCATCCCAATTGCTGACATATCTGCTGAGATGGTATGCAGAGTCTTTTTCTCAGGTTGGATCGCAAGATTCGGATGCCCTACTACCATCACCACTGATCAACGATGCCAGTTCGAATCAAACCTATTCTGAGAACTGACCAGACTTCTCGGCACCAATCGCATCCATTCAGCAGCATAGCATCCCCGATCAAACGGTTTAATAGAACGATTACATAGACACCTTAAGGCATCGCTAATGTCACACAAATCCTCCAAATGGACAGACGCCCTTCCGGTAGTCCTCCTGGGAATTCATTCAGCAATTAAAGCCGATATAGGCACAACAGCAACCGAACTGTTATATGGTACCTCGTTAAAATTACCAGCTGACATCATTAGCCCCGACACCCCATGAGTTCCTTGCAAATCATTTGTCAGTCAACTAAAAACCCACATGGCCAATCTGAAACTGTTAGTAACTTCCGCTCATTGCGCACAGAAAATTTTCATTCATCCAGAGCTAAAGGAGTGTACACATGTTTTCTTAAGATTCGATGCAAATCGACCTCCTCTCCGCCAGCCTTACTCGGGCCCATACAAAGTGCTAGAAAAACACGACAAAACACTAGTAATTGACATCCAAGGTCGCAAATCAACCGTCTCCATTGACAGAGTAAAACCAGCGTATATCTTACAGGACGAATCACCCCAGGAATCCATTATCAAACCCATCCAGTCAAGTCTATCGCAGAAACCACTGTCATCAGCAACAGCGAACAACAAAAAACTAGAAACTACCTCTAAAGAAGATCAAACCGTCACGATTAGGTCAGGCCGTCATGTTCATTTTCCTAAAAGACTAGTCACCATAATGTAACGTTAAGCGACTCGTTCAACATCAATTCTATCGATAGTCCCTCACTGGGGGGATACTCTGTGGCGAATGCTGCCCTTCACATCTGTACCCTTAACAGTTGTAAAATACAAGCAATTACCCCCGGGTGTATGAGTCATCACTTCCTGGAATAAATTCGAACTCACCCCACAAAGACCGACGAAAGATAAAGACAACCACAACCCAAAAACTACACTATCAAAGAGGACAAGCAGTAAATATAGAGAAAACACTATGATTTCATCAGCCTGGAACATATTGCTTGATAAAAGCATGAAAAAGAGCTAATTAAGAGGCTACTGCAGGATGGATAGATTACATGGCAGTGATTACTTTGATAGTATGGAGATTATAAGTACTAGAATAAAGTTTGTAAAGTATAATTTAGTCTTTAGTTCAGTCCTGTGTCTGTTGCCTTGTTTATGTCATATTGTATATGTCACAGCTGGATTGTTAATTTAGTTATTTTACAAAGTGCCTAGCCATTTGATTAAATGGCACTGTTTTGTAATCAAGCTAACTAACATTCAATCACTTTACAAAGTGGCTAAATCAAATCCTGCCAGATTGAATGACATTCCATGTTTTATAATATGGCTGGTCAAACAATTGTCTGCTTTACAATGCAGCATTTTCTTTGATTTTCTTCCAGTAGTTCTAAATTATTTAATTAAAATTATAATTATTAAATTTAGCAAGAGATGACTCCTAATGCCTAACTCTAATGCCAAATTATCAATTCATATGTACAATACTTCTAAGAATGTTAAAATTTAAATTTAAAAGAATTGTACTGTATGAATATTTGATCTTGAAGGTGGCTACTCAGATAGCCAAAAATTTTTGATAAATAAAAAATTATTTCTGGAACAAGCTAGAATTCTAGATTTATACTTTACTCCAGTTTAAGAAACTTATTAAATTAACCAATGTATTATGAAGACTCTCACATAAACGTCAAATTTCCAGCAAAACACCCAAATTCAACATTCAAACGTTTTCAGCTACTCGTTAATCGGCCTTCATCAGGAAAAGTCAAAACAAAAATAATTGTTCTATTTATAGAATGAAGCCCTAAATCATTTTCATTTCAAAATATAAAATAATATATTTTTAAACATTAATGTTCAGCAGGATGTTAAACATTAATGTTCAGCATTAATGTTTTTTGTAGGGAAATCATTCATTATATGATACATAAATTTGATTCTCACACGGTTTGGATTCATACTTAGCTAATAGATATAACATGCTTTCTTATATGGTGCATCACACAAGAGACTCATTGTGCTAAGACCTGATAACAGTTGGAGAGGAATTCTGTTGGACATACCATTTTATATTTTAAAATGAAGATTTAGGGCTCTGTATTACGCTTCTTGTCTAGTCTTGTATTCAATTTTACGAGCTTTATGGTGGCTTTTCTTTTCCTCTAGACTTATTACACATAAATTAGAAACAGGACAATCTTTAAAATATCACATTTTTATTTCCTAGAGTATGCATTTTGGACTTCAAGTCCTTTTTCAACTCTTTGTGATGTAACTGTTTAGGAAATAATGTATACAAGTTAACATAATGCAAAAATGCAGTGCAAAAATTTTATGTTAACTAGTATGCTTTATTTCCTAAACAGTTACATCACAAAGAGTTGAAAAGGGACCCGAAGTCTGAAATGCATACTCTAGGAAATAAAAATGTGATTTTTCTAAAGATTATCCTGTTTCTAATTGATGGTGTAATAAGTCTAGTGGAAAAGAAAAGCCATCATAGAACTCGTAAAAGTGAAGATTTAGGACTTCACAACATGTGTGAAAATTATGCTGTTTTTGCATTTTGGATGCTTGACAACTCAAAAACTGTCCATTTTCTGACTTTGTGCCCTGTAGAGACTTTTGATCAAGACCACTAGAACTACAGCATATCAAAGATTCACAAACAATCAAGAACCTTTAAAATCCAGTAACAAAATTTTAATAAAAACATCTAACTTGACCATGGTCTGCTTCAAGTTTTTAAACCAACAAAATTCCAGATTGGAATGCATAGAACAAAAATTCATTGGATCTTGATAGGAAATCCTGGTTTTTGCATAACACGAATCTTTTATCTTTGCCTGCTACCAACAAATTTAAATGATTGCTTGTAAGATATGATTTAACTACCCGAACAGTTTGTGCATTTGATTTGCTGGATTTCGAACTTCGTTTTGATGCTATGTTGGTTGTTGCAGAAAGCTTCAATTTAAGTTGCAATTCTGGACAGCAGGTGTTCTTTATAGCAGCAATGGTAGGAGGAATGAGTTGTGCATAATCAAACATTGGAGTAGGTATATGTTTCGGACCTCGTGATATTATTTGATGAATATTTGCTGGTACATTTGCATTTGCAAAATTATAATATGGAATTTCAATACTTTTACTTCGTTTTTGGCAGGACGTTTTCCATAACCAATAATATTTACTATTCAATTTCTTCTTGACTTCTCGTGCATTTTTGTTGGCAATATATCTTATTTTGTCCAGTTGTTGGTACAGAATTGACGGATCACACTGCTTGTCGAAAAAAGAGATGGGTCAGATACATCTTATCTTCTTCTTCCGATATCATTCTGCATTTATTCTTAATAAGTCTTGCTAGGAGACTTCGTTCCATTCGAGGTAATAGCGTTCGAACTTCTATTGGAAACGCTTTGTATTTAAAAGAAATGTACTTGGGAATGAGTCCGTTCTTTCGACATTTTAGTAAAAACCAATGATGCTTTTTGTCTCAACCATGACGTTCCGGTATCCAATAAAGCAAAGAAGTGTTTTTTAGTTTCCAAAAACGTCTTTTCTGTCCTGCCAAAAACAAAGTAAAAGTATTGAAATTCCATATTATAATTTTGCAAATGCAAATGTACCAGCAAATATTCATCAAATAATATCACGAGGTCCGAAACATATACCTACTCCAATGTTTGATTATGCACAACTCATTCCTCCTACCATTGCTGCTATAAAGAACACCTGCTGTCCAGAATTGCAACCTAAATTGAAGCTTTCTGCAACAACCAACATAGCATCAAAACGAAGTTCGAAATCCAGCAAATCAAATGCACAAACTGTTCGGGTAGTTAAATCATATCTTACAAGCAATCATTTAAATTTGTTGGTAGCAGACAAAGATAAAAGATTTGTGTTATGCAAAAACCAGGATTTCCTATCAAGATCCAATGAATTCCTTCAACAGTCTGAATCAATTATAGAACAAAAATATTTTGAAATATTATTTTTAAAATTTGGAACAACACTGTTTAATTTTTATATATGTTAATATATAAAAATTATTTTTATATANAAAATTTTAAAATATAAATTAATAGTAAATAAAAATTAATTTATGTCAGCATTGCCATGTTTTTCATAAAAGTACTGTCATGCATATGATATAGTGTTACTATCTTTAAAGTTAATACATTTGCCAGTCAGGCTAGCCTTATATGTTTCTAAGGCTTTAAGGTCCTAATATGATCCATTTGGAAGGTTTGCTGGGTTAGCATTATATATTTTAAAATTTTATATTTTGCACCATTTAATTTTTATATATATGTTATGTGTTGTTCCAAATTTTAAAAATAATATTTCAAAATATTTTTGTTCTATGCATTCCAATTTGGAAATTTGTTGGTTTAAAAATCTGAAGCAGACCTTTGTCAAGATCAAAAACGTTCATTAGATGTTTTTATTAAAATTTTGTTACTAGATTTTAAAGGTTCTTGATTGTGATTTGTTCCAGTAATTTGGTAAAAAGCTAATTTTAATTAAAGATTCAGCCAAAACCATCATGATCCATTTTCCATAAGGTTGTGCAGGATCCTTTATATTAATTGTTGAGTTTCAATTCACTTTTAAGAAAATAAATTTTTAATTCTATGGCTCAGCTTAAAATTAACAGGTTTTATTTTTGATGAGCTACAGTTTGTATATTTATTACTAAGATTACATTAACATACATAATACATCCAAACTCCAGCAGTAATTTGAACTATTTACACTGTAAAACAAATTTTTTCAAAGATCTTTATGTCTTCATCTTCAGGTTCTTCTTTAAGATCGAAAAAATTACTCTGCAAGATCACACATTATTAATACTGACCAACCAATCATAACATGTAAGTGCTGAATTTTAAAGTTTTCAACATGTACAGTAACATTCATTTTTAGAAATTAAAAAACATTTTCTACAAGCATCATTCTATGATAGGCACAAGCATTGTTCTATATTTGAAAGACTTTTAGAACCTGAAGATGGAGACATAATATATCTGAAAATGTTTGTTCTACAGTGTAAATATTTCACATTACTGCTATCAACTTATGTAATACTCCCAAATGATGTATTATATACCTTGATAGTTTCTCCAGTTAAAAGTAGTAATATTTAAAGTAAGATTATATTATAAGAAAGTATAATTTTTAGCTTTATATTTTGCATCCTATGTTGTTATAAATATTTAATTTAAAATTAATATTATTTTACAGCTATTTATCGTTTCACTATTTTGTTCTTCAACTGTCTATTGACTTTTGGCTCCTATTTTTGTTTTGATATGCCAAGTGTGTTACAAAAACAGTTTCAAACAGTAAGTTATTTTTATTCAAAATTAAATGTAAGCTTTCATAGATAAAAGTTAAAAAATTACATAACTTTAAAAAATGTATTATATATCAATATATTTGTGGTAAACTGTTTGGAAAGTATAAAATCTGTAAAAATAAGTTTTTTGATTTTTTTTAATAAATAGCCCATTAAAAAATGTACTTTACTTTTTAAAGCTTTCATAAAATCACTAAACATAGAGTAATAAATTTATTTTAAATCTCATTATACTTTTAGATAATTTTATTGCATACATAATCTTTTTAAAAAACTAAGACAAGATAATGAATTTATTTTAAATTATGTGTGATGTAATATATTGTTATATATTTAATGAATCTTTGTCAACACTAAACCATGAAAACACTAAACCAGGAGACATTCTGCAGTATATTTGTGTATAGGCCTAATTATATAAATCAGAATGGTACTAGAAATTATGCACAAAATTATGGTACCATAATTTTGTGCATGTATTTTGTAGAAAATTGAAGAATGCAAATTAAACCTTATGAAAATATTTCAAAAGCTGGAACTTTTACACAACAAGGAATGAATTCTACATACTTTTCCAGCAGGATGATGATTTTTAATTTACATTGTAGAAAATGTTCTCAATCTCATTCAGAGACCTGCATCAGGCTTACACAGAAGAAGTGTAAAATGTAATCTGAGAATTTTAAATTTAGAATGTTTTTGAGTTTGTTTCTATGTTCTAGCATAGGACTTTTTAAAATTATTGACATGTGCTGGTCGGTAGTTGGACTTTCCCTCTCTATTGGCTCAGAAGGTTCCAATTACAAAGAAAATGATACTTGAGATACATTGCACAAGAATTCCTTTAATTTTTTATAGTATTTTTTAAGTCTAAAAATTACATTGACAAAGCTAAGACTGCACTGACCTAGCTTTGTTGATGTATTGCTGTTCCTTTCGACCACATACATATAATGTAATTATTTTACAATAAACATTTTTTACATAAAATATATTTTTAAATATTATCAATGTAATTTAATTGATGATGAACAGAAATAATGTGTGTCTTTTTTTCACTTTAATATTGTTTTCATTTAGAGAGTTATCTACAAATGACTGCCATGCTGTAGATATTATCTCACAGTCCTTACTATTTATACAATTTCTATTAACCGTTGTATCAAAACTTGCCATCTCAAGTGTTAAAATATTGCTTTTTTTGTTTCATTTCTGTTAACGGATCATCATAGATTTACATAAATAACCAAACACAAATATCTGTAATAATCAAGGGCATAGTCAGGATTTTCTCCAGGGAGGCAAAAATAAGATAATGTTTATTAAAAAATGGTTTTATTTGAATGTTTGAAAATGCTAAAGGTAATTAGTTGCAATGCTATTTGAACCTATCTAAATCTTATTTCACACTAGTCTACAGGAGTTCTGGCTAAATCTTGTCAAAATTTCTTTCTCAAATTTATTTTTAGCTTCCAGAATCCTCTTTTTATGCACACTCATCATTCAAAGACTAACAAGCCAATTTTCTGTCATTGTTTCAAGTTTTTACCCTGAGTAAGGTGCCAAAGGATCTTTCGTTAGTGCATGTTGAGCAGGGGTGTGCAAGTGAGATAAGTAGCACCCATTTTATGAATGGGTAGAACAATTGCATTTCTTTAACTAGTGCAGCTAGTTCTATCTCCTTCAGTTTGGCATTTAGCACATTTTTTCCTTTCCATTAGTAGTACCAAAGTTCAGCTTCATTGAGGAAATTATTCAAATTGTAGTAACTAGAAATAATTATAGTTTTTTAAAAAAAATCCTCATATGTCATATCAAGCATTACATGAGGGTGCAACGTAAGCAATGAGAATGCAGGCAATTTCTCCTCAGAAAAACACTGTTCCATAGACATTATTAATGAATCTATGTACAGAATAATTAGTGATCTTCTCCAAAACTCACTAGGAGTCTGTGCTGGTGGATTCGCATGATGTTTCTGATGATTTATGACTCACGGCATATTGAAATCTGTCCCAAGATGCTCGCCGATTGTTTCAGCCTCTGCTATAGCACTTTGATTTTCAACAACTGCATTTCCATGGTGTTTTCTCATGATGTTTGTGATTTTTTTTATGTGATTTGCACATTGAAGTAAGTTCACACTTTTTGACTGAAGAGCATTTACCACCAGTTGCAGGACCAGTTGAATATTTTGCTATGAGACAAACACTAACAATGAATTCTGATTTTGTAGAGGACAATGCATTTGAAAAGCAGCTTTTCTTGTTGCATTGTTATCGTCTGTTGATAGCTTTACAAGTGCCATAATGATATGCACATAATGTTCCTTGAATGTGGCAATACTTTTATATTTTTGAGACCAATGGGCTTCACAGAACAATGGTATATTCGGTATGCATTTTCGACAAAAGGTCAATTCTTGGAAGAATCTTATTATTTCTTTTATTGTGGAGACCGTATTTCATATCACTGCTATTTCTGTTAAGTTGTTTACAACTAAGTTCAGTTTGTGACTAGCACAGTGAAAGTATAACGCTCTTGTATACTTTTCTCAAAGAATTTTCTGGATATCACCATCATTTCCTACCATAGTGGTGTGGTGATATACCATAACTTTATATGTATGTGTTAGTTGTAAGCATAGTATTAAATCCTAGATGTTTTGTTCTTTATTTCCTGTTTCTTGACCTTTCAATTCTTGGCACTCCCTATGGGTGGGGCAACACCATTCCAGGAAGTATGTGAGAAGACAATGAGAAGTGGGCCCTGCGACAATGTAAGGGGGATAAGGTTCATTTCTTGGTGAGGAGTTCAAAGTGAGCAGACTGTAAGTGAAGAAGGTCTGAACTGTCCACTTAACTGGAATAAGTATGTTATCATTTTCAAAATTGGAAAGAAGGAACTTAAGTGTGTTAAGAAAGATCTGAATAAATCCCTTGGATATATTGAAAATTTACCATCTAGGATCAACAATATATATATATATATACTAGAAGGCAACCTGAAAATGTTCTCCCCCACCATAGAACATAGAAGACACAGTATTCTGGGTACCCTCTATAACAGCGCTGTCCAACTTATCATAGCTCACGGGCCATATTTTCTTCACCAAATATTTCGGGGGGCCAAGAAGGTTGGTGATGGCTAATTGGTCGGTTGGGAATCACGCTACATGACATTTGCATAGTGCTACGGTTCAGTAAGCACTAATTGGTCAGCGAGTCCGATGTTGACGCTATAAAAAGGCGACAGTTCGACACACCGGATATACGTCACTCTCGTCTAAGTTCGACTTGGGAAGTTTTTTGTTCAATAATAAATGTGAATTCTTCTTCCTGGAAAAAATAAGACCTAGCGCATTTTTCAGAGCAAAAATTAATATAAGACACTGTCTTATTTTCGGGTAAACACTTTAGTAAAATAATTTTATTATTAATAATAATAATTTAGTAACATAAATTTATTCATAGTAAAATGTACTCGCGGGCCGTAAAAATTATTTGGCGGGCCGCCAGTTGGACAGCGCTGCTCTATAATTTTCTATCCACATCCTTAAATATCTGTATTATTTTGTGTCTTTCCCTTTCTCTATAGTTTGTAAATTAGGTTTAAGTATTAGTTATAATATCTCGGGAAATACTCTAAAAGCATCTATTGTCGCAAAATCTTGTCCCTATTGTGTAGCACCACGTGCCATGTGCAATTGTTTCTAGTGTACATATATGTGAGATGGAGCTGGGATCTGGAAAGAATCCTGCATGATCTTTTAACTAGTGTAGAAGGTGTTTAATCTTGTGAATAAATTTTTTTTTTATATTTGTGTTTCCTGTCCTTTCATTGGCCCATGCTCACTCATCATAATCTAACAGTGGAACACTCATTGTATCTTTGTCCAACGCACTTTCCTGGATCAAGGCCTACCTTTTCTACAAAGTTGTTAATTGCAGATGCTACAGATTTTGCATCCATGTCAGTCAACTCTTAGCCAATGGAAAGTTGCTCTTTCCCTGATATGTCACTGCTTTTGTCTGCTAAGATACTGTAAGCACATGCTTTCTTTACATCAGTAGTGATGTCATCTCTAATGATGCTGCCACATAGGTCGATTATTTCATTTTGAATCAGTGGTGACATGTAAGTGGCATTTTTTTGCATCTTTTTCTATGTGCTGTTTTAAAATGTGGTCACCAGTGTCAATTTTGAGTTTGATCAAGTCTTCAAAAACACCTTCATGATGTTCTTTGCACCTCAAAGGTAGGTCATGTGTACCACAAAACATCACAGTCAAAATTATAGATGCAACAATTTTCTTGTTGGCTTCTTTTTGGTTGGTGGACAGAAATCAGCTGTACTGTACATCAACGGGTATAGTTTCAACAAAATATTTTGCTGCTGTGGCCACCGATTTGTGCCACTGAGATGATGTGTGAGATTTTGTGAATTTGTGCATGTTTTTATAGTGAGTAAAAGGTCTCACTATGAAAGAACCCAAAACACCATGCACATAAGTTGGTGGAAACAACGCACAGTAAATACACAATACGCCTTTTAATTTCTTGGAATACGTCAGCCAACACCATCAAGGAGCATAATCTGCCAACCAGCTGTATTTTTAATTGCACAGCATCCTTAGCAAAGTCATAACTTAGAGTTAGTGACCAATAGTTTTTTAAAACTTCTGTTTTTTGAGATGAGGTCATACTAAATGAACGTCCAAGCCAGTGAACCACATCATTATCAAAATATGTTTAATCCTGTGCAAGTATATGCATATATGTGCAAGTTTTTAAATGTTAAAAATAATTTTAAGGTAAACAATGAAGGCAGGTTGTCATTTCAAAATTATAAAACTTGTTTTTTGTTAACTATTTGGACCCTCTATTGAGTACATGTCAAAGGAAATAAAAGGTGGGGTGCTGATGTCATTGATGGTGTTGGATCTATATAAACCAGACCTGTTTTAGTGCTTGCTTCTGCATTATTTCAGTTATTCTGCTAATCCAAACAGGGCTTGATCTCAATTAGTTTGGACTAGTGGGACTCTACTTCAGTACCATCTAAATTACAATAATTTATAATTTTTTGCACTTTGTTTTCATTTTTAGACTAGTTCATTAACACCTCACTGAAGTGTAAAAAGTAATTGTGTGGGGGTCTGAAAGAATTAAAATAGTTTAAAAAGAAATTTTATCAATGTTAAATTATTAGTTCTCAAATTTATAATTTTGCCTATTGTAGCATTTTTAGTCACAAAATGTTTTAAAATTTAAATATGCCAATTGATACTATACTAGGAAGTTGGTTCAATCTGCTTTATTGTGTTTTACAATGACTTGTTGATACACATCATTGTTACAATAACATTAAGTAACATTAAATGATAATGGTGAATTAATGGAGAATGTTTTTCTTGTGCTGAAACCTTCTCAAGTTGAAATGTACTAGACAGTTATTCAGATTATAGTTTGGTTATTACAAAACACCTTTCTCACTTTTTCTAGCAAATTTTAATTAAATGAATTAACATTTTCAACTATCTTAAAAGTCCTTCCTTGGAAGGCTATTTAAGATAGCTGAAAATGTTAGTTTGTTTAATTAAAATTTGCTAGAAAAAGTGAGAAAGGTGTTTTGTAATAATATATAGAAGTTCTAGCTTAGCACACAGAATTATAGTTTGACTAACTATTAGTAATTTATATGGTATAAAATAATTTTTTTTAAAGCTGGGTGGTTAGACAATTATTGAAATAAATTTAAATTAAATAAAGTTAAATAAAAGTTAATTTTATTTAACTTTTATTTAATAATTATTAAATTTAATTCAAAATATTAATTTAAAGTAAAAACTTAAACTGGAAATATTTACTATATCAACAAAATAACTTTTTTTATTCCAAAGGCTAAATAACAGATGTGACAAATGTTTTCAAGCAGCTTTACCACCACCCTGCTTGACCAACATATTTGGAATGCTTATTCCATAAAATTTGATCAAATTTTAAATTTAAATTATATTTCTAATTTACAAAATTGTTTCAATTAATTGAACCAATTATATATTTTAAATTATTTTTATAGTCAAAAATCAAAGTTAAATTGTGTCATCATAATGACCTTTTTTTGGGGGTTATCATAGAAAGCTTTCTTTGCAGATGGTAGCAAGTCTGCATTATGTATGTTGATACAATCCTTCTCAATTGATGTTTTACATATAGTTAACATATCTCTAAAGATATGTCAAATATATCTTTAATATACCTCTAACATCTTCAAAAACGTTGTCTGCTCCCTGTTGAAACATTTTTTAACTAATGTTGCATCTTTGAGCCTATCTTCAATTTCTGGATCAGAGATGTATGTTGACAATGCTGTGGTTCATTTTTTCTTCTGTAAATCATACTTGTGCTCTTTAATTCTGTTATTAAGTGATCTCCTATGTATACCAAATTTTTTTTTAATCTTTTATCTTCTAATGGAATGTAGTATATAACAGAAACTCTGTATGAATCAATGTCATCTTTATCATTTTGAAGTATCTAGTATATTGTGCTGCAATATTTGTATGCAAGCCTTACTCTGATATTATATGTGATTTCTTCATATATGAATTTAAGTTTTCTATCATAGTCTATGAATATAGTCTATTTTTGGATTTATCTGGTGGGGTTATGTCTGACTAGGGTTGTATATTAGTATTCTCATATTTTTCACTAAACATTTTACAAGACTCTTGGAGTATCATTGCACTAATGCTACTTTCCTTATGTGCTTAATTTCTATCAATGTATCGTTTATATTGATGCAATGTATGGAAGCTTTTATAATTCAATTTTATTATTTTGTACATAAATGGATCATTTGAATGAGACAGTACAAATAACAGAATTTATTGAGGTTTATAGTATATATTAGTTTCTATGCCCCTTCTTTAAACGCATTACAGTAGAGCCTCGATTATCCGACCCCCGATTAACCGACACCTCGGTTAACCGACCGTCCTAGTCGGCAAATTTCAAATGTCTGCTAGTGATGTGGCGCTACAATATTTGGCTATGTCTTGGCTACTTTAATATTATTTTTACGTGTTTTAGCTGGCAACACTCATTCGACTATGAAAGGGAGCCAGTATTTAAACGAGGCTTAATTTTCTAATTTTTAACGATACAATAGCGACGATTATTATTTTAAAAAATTTTTGTTAGGCTTAACATCGATGAAAATTCAACGCGAAGTAGATTAATAGCGATATACTAATATACTAATTACATGGGATATAATAATATACTACACTAATAATGGATTTTTTCATACTTTTCGGTTATCCGATTTTTCAATTATCCGACCAACCCCAGTCCCCAATTGAGTTGGATAATCGAGGCTCTACTGTATTAGGTCTAAGATATTAGTATCTAAAAAATGCATTGTAGTATACAATAGAAAATTTAATTATATGTGTCATAATTCAGATACATTTTAATTCCTATGATCTTTTCAAGTACTTTCCATTGTACTTTTCAAGTACAATGGAAAGTACTTGTACTTGTACAAGAAAGTACAAGTACAAGTATTTTCCATTCTCTCATTCACCAAGTTTATCTATAAGCTTTGACACTCACTGATTTGTTAAAGGAGCTCAATTTCATCAAAAGTGTAGTGAGGTCATTTGGCTTCTCATGTTGGCTAATTCATAATTTCAGTTCCAAAATTATCAGTAAGATTAGTTTACCAGAGAAAACCAAAGACAAGCCAAATGAGACAAAAGCAGCCAATAATCTTAAAATAATGATAGTGAACTCCACTCAGTTACTATGTAAATACCTAAGGAACCAAATATTGAATTTAATTCATTCCAGGAGGTCATTTAAACTCTGAATCATTTGAAGTCCAAATCAATTTTGATAAACTTAAAACAGCAAATACATAAATTTAAAATAAAAATAACATAATTAAATGCCCTAATAATAAATTAAAACATAAAAGTAATAAATATGTGAATACTATATAATAAAACAAAAATTGCATTTATTAATGTGCATCATGGACTTCAGCATTGTTGTGGAGAAATCATGGCTCATCGAGATTAATCAGAATCTGGACCAATGGGCAATGTTTCATGTTCCGTTAGATTTGAATGGGTGGCGGACCCGGCAGAAAGCTATGAAACAGCGAGAAAGCTGATTGGTTGACTGCTAGCCCATCGTAGCACATATATAGATCAGTTTAGGTGGGAAAGTTTGAGTTTGTTGTGGTTTCATAAGAAGTTTCTCTTGCTGAAGAAAAGGAATTATCATCTGTTTTTCGTTATCTCCGGACGAACAAGTATCTTCGTCTAGTCATTGACAAGTGGTAATTCCTGGAAGTGCCATCTCATCGTAAGGTGACTTTCTTGAATGGACTTTTATGGGATAAGAACATTTGTCAAGCATCAGCACTCTGGTTACAGATGCCATTTAAAGAACATTTTAATTTATTATCAATTTGACTAGCATTTTAACAAATTTGTGATTTAATTGTAACAATTGTGAAATTTAATATATTATAGATAATGTGAGATTTTATTTTTTGTTTAAAATCTTACTTAAACTGTTTACAGCTTGATTTTATCAAACAAAATATGATGTCTTCAGATAGAATGCTTATCAGACTCATTATATTTTATGAGTTTTGAAAAGGATATAATGCTGTACAAATGTAAAAAAAGAAAACTGTAATGTGTAGGGGAAGATGCTCCTAAACTTTGAACATATCAAATGTGATTTAAAAAGTTTACTTCAGAAAATTTTGAACTGAAGGATACTAAATGTGCAGGATGCCAAAAAGCTGTCAACAAAAAAAACCTGCAGAAAGAAATTGTTAAAAATCAATGAATAACACACAATACAGTATATATATAACCAAACACACCAAAAATAAAGTGAAAAAAAGCACTAAAATCATACAAACATGTGAGAATAAGAGATGACTCACCTAACAGACTGCATTTATGCTTAGAGTGTATTTTTTCACTGCATATGCAGTTCAAACTTCAAAACATTGTTCAAATTCCAAGGTGAGTTTTTGTTAAACTTTGCATTTGAACTCTGAAAGCATTAAAAGATAGAGTTGTTTGAAATACAAAGCACCAAGGTACTTTTTTTTATATGTACTTATAATAAACTTACAATGTAATAGATAAATGATATAATTAGCTGAGAAGACTACTTTATTCAGAGATACTTCAATATATTGTTTTCCTTACAACACACAAATCAAATGCTTTCAGAACTGTGCTTCATTCTTTATCTTAAAATTACAAAATTTTTAATTTCTCTACAAACTTTATACATTAAATTTCTTTAAATTTGCCATTACCATCAGTTCTGAAATCAAACACCCACATAAAAAAAGAACACACTTAAGATTTGAACATACTTGAAAAAGCCCACATTAACTTGCTCTGTCCCAAAAAACAGGTTAACTAAATTAACATCAGAGTTTTCAAAGAAAGAAACAGATAAACTAAAAGAGTCAGGTATGATCTGAAATATTACATAGGGCAGACTAAGCATTAGTTGATAAAATGATTGTCAGAGCAGATGGTGGCAATGAGATAAAAAATTAATAATTCAGTATAGTTTCATCTTTGTTGGGAAAATAATTGTAATATTGATATAAATAACAAAAATTCTTATAAGGAGAAAATATTATGAAAAGAAGAATTATAGAACACTATGCAATCATAAATACCAGCATGAGTGTAGATGCATACTGGGATAATGTAGTTAGGGGGTATAAATACATCTTCATGCAAGATAGTTTGTTATCAAAATCATGTTTGTGATGCAAACAATGCTATGAATTATGATGTCATATCCAGTAGAGAGGCCCTGTTATAGTCAGGGCAATTGCATTTGGAAGTAATATTAAAATTAATAAAGATTGTTCCTTGTAGGAGAAAGTTGTAGTTTATTTAAATATTTAGTTTTAAACAATTCTCCTCGAAAAATTGGTAATGATAGAGAATAATAATTTCTCATTGTTTATTTTGAGAAGTTATTTTAGACTTTGAGTTTTTAAAATGTAACATTTTTAACTTGTAAAACAACTGATCCTATTAAATTTTACAAATATTCCTTATCCTTTGTCTTATTGAGCTTTAAGACAATGGATTAACCCAGGGATGGCCAACAGCTTTTGCCCCCGGGCTGGATTGGAAAGAAAACTTTTTCCACGGACCGAACCAGAGATTGCCCTAGGAAGATTTTGAGGTGGTGCGAGATCTCATTGTGGTGTCACCTCATAGAGACTGAATTTTAGATAGAGATTACAGATACATTTCTCATATTATCATGCTTTATCAACACTGTATGCTGTACTTAAGAGATTTGTAATGAAGGGTTAACTCTAAACGCACGGTGAGTTGTTGACCTTTTTTTTTTTTTTTAGGCGTCAGAATTTTTCATCGACCTATTTTGAAAGATTGATCACAGGCCACATAAATTCGTTAGATGGACTGGATCTGGCCCGCGGGCTGTATGTTGGCCATGCCTGGATTAACCCAATCATGTGTGACCAGCATTTTACACCTATCACTCATTTTTACCATCCTTCTGCTTAGCTGTTGTTATTTTCTGCTTACACACACATATATATATATTAGTATATAACAAATTTGTTCTTCCTCCTCCTCAAGTGTGTGCTACACAATTGAATAGTGAGTGTGCTTGTTATTTCTAGACCAGTAGTTTTCTGTTTTCATGAGTTTAAAATTTTGAGCAGTTTGAGAGACTGTCCTAAATTTCTGAGTGTAACATACATTTTTTCATACCTGAAATCACTTTTCTTCCTGAAATTTTTAAATCAGTTTAATATGAGGAATTCAGATTCTGAGGAATATCTTTTTGAGTAGTGTGAAGCATCTTTTATGGGTATAAGAGATGTATTGATAGAAAGTAATTGTAAGAATGATGATAAAGGCCAATCATCATCTCATAATACTGATAAGTGAAATAAGTGAACATGAATTTATTAGAGAATCAGTAATGGTTAATAAATATTTCTGTAATATATTTAATTTTTCAAACTTGTCTTATAATATAAAAGATAGCTTTGAAACATCAACTGAAATTTATCAAAAAAAATTATATATATATGCCATAGCTGTTACCCGCAACTTCGCCCGCGGTAGTTTTGCAAGCAAACCCCATTTATATTCAGTATTTCAACAATCATAGTAATTGTTATATAACACCTACTGCTGAAAATAATGAGAATTGCCGAAAATCAAACTAACTATTTTCAGTTTGATCAATCGTTCTATAATCGAACCAATATGCAATAACAAATTCAAATTTAAAATGGTTCGAATATTTGGTTAAAAAATCAAAAATGTATAAAAATCTGAAATGTTATCAATTTAATACACCTAAGTACTCAATGAAGACTAAACGTAGTTGAAAACAAAAAATCGCATCTAAAATAGTACAGTAGAAGCTGTTTTTCCGGTTAAGCCTACCTCTCCCTCTCCCCCCGCGAGGGAATTTCGAAAAATCCGTTCTTAGTGTGCATTGCCATGGCATACCCTACTAAAAGTCAGATAAAAACAAAAAATCGCAACTAAAATAGCACAGTAGAAGCCGTTTTTCTGGTTAAGCCTTAATCCTCTCCCTCTCCCCCCACGAGGGAATTTCGAAAAATCCCTTCTTAGTGTGCGTTTTTATGACGTACCCTAACTGTGTACCAAATTTCACCTGTTTAGGTTCAGCGGTTTGCTCTGGGTGATGATGAATCAGTGAGTGAGTCAGTCAGTCAGGACAAGCAATTTTATATATTTAGATTTCTTATTAAATGATAAGTGGTTTGTGAGACTACTCAACTGTGTCTATGTCTATGTAACAGATGTAGCACAATTGAAGTTAAGGATTAAGCAGTCATATTTTTTATGCTGTTTTGATGTATTGCTCCTAAAATATTGGAATATACTTTGGAAATGTAATCTGTGAAAGATATTTATTCTTCACATACATTACATGAAATAACCTCAGTTTTATCCAATAATTGGATAAAAATGGGTTATTAATTAAGATTGTTCTATTGGATTTTGATTAATATTAGATTATGCTAATGAATAATGTGAATATAATTTATTTTGAACTTTAAGTGATCATTTTAATGTCCTTTTGTGTAGTCCTTAAGATTATAAAACTTTTTATTAGCTTATTTTTAAATTTGTTATCTAAAATAATTTATTACATTATTAAAATTTTAGGATTATCATTGTAATATGTCTAAAATAAACACTACCCATGAAAATTATACATGCTGTGAAGACTGTCTAGATATGGCACCTGATGATTATAATCTTTTATATGCAGTGTATGCTTGGACGTAAGTAAGAGAAATAGTTTTTTAAATATGTTTCAAAGTTTAGTTTTGGATTTTTAAAAATATCATTTTTTTATTATTTTAATTGTTGCCATTGACCTGTTACATTTATTAGAATTTCTTTTATATTGTTTTTCTTGGAGTAGTTAGTAATCATAAGTCATAGACGATTTTAGCTATTGTATTCAAAATAAATAAATAAATATTCCAGGTTATAGATAGTCCAAATATCTAAATGATAATTAACACCAGAGTTATTGGATTAGATTATATATTTTATTAATTAATTTGGTTTAATGAATTTTAAAAATTTCACATGGCAAGTTAGACATTTTAGATAAGTAGTTTTATAGTTAAGAATCATGATCTAACAATAAAATTAATATTGGTACATTATTAATATTAATCTTTATTTCTAATTTAAACAGAAATGGTATATTTGTGATTTAATTTTGTCTTGATAAAATTAATAATTAAACTGAAATTAGCTTTAAAAATTCTTTGAGCTTGGATTAGAAATTGAGTTTGTACTCCTTGTCTCTCTATAATGATATACAGGATATCTGATCATTATTGTGTTTTATTAATATTAGCAAATAAACTCCCATAATGATTCATTGTTTATTATTATAATATAATAAACAAAAATGTTTAGTAACTAATAAATTTTTTAAAAAGAATATTGAAGATAAAGTCTGTTTAAAACAGAATCACCACTCATTCACTTTCAATGTTCTGGAATACAAATACCAGTGCCTATTATTATTTATTTAACAAACTTTATTTCCAGTAGATGTAAAACTTTACCATCCCCAAGTGGCAAGGACGGAAGGAAAGATGTCTGTGGTATTGCCAGTTCCGATTTTTAAACTTGTGGTTTTAATTGTATGTTTTTTCTGTGTTTTTAAAGGAAGTTTTAATTTTGATGGCTAAGTAGCCTACAAAGGAAGGTCTGTCATCAAACGTTTGTATTCCAGAACATTGAAAATGAATAAATGATGGTTCCTTTTTAAACAGACTTTATCTTCAATATTCTTTTTAAATATAATTGCCATCCAACAGAATTCTACAACTGTAATAAATTTTTGCTATTATGCAACTACCATCCTTTATATTGGATTGAAGCTGTTACAATTGAATAATAATTTAATTATATAGCTTAAAGCAACATAAAAAGTGATAATTATATATACAGTAAGACCCTGCTTAACACTGATTCGATATAAAGCAGTCGGCTGGAATCCTAAAAACAGCTCAAAATTTACACCAATTTAAATTATCGCGGCATTTCATTGATTCGTATATAGTATGATTATTTGTGAACACAAACCAATCAGCAAAAGGTGACAAAAAATGTACTTTCTTTAAATCTATGTTTGTGCAATTTTGGAAAAAATATAACATCATGGATGCCATAGGCAATATCGGCTTTGCTTGGCAAGAATTAAGTGATAAATGCATGAAGTGTGGAAGAAGTTTTGGCTGAAGGTATCCAAGAATTCTCAATGAGAAGAGCCTATCACTGTATTGTTAGGTTGATCAAACTCAACCTAATTGATACAGCAGGACTAGGAGATGTAGACGAGCAGGATATTGAAGAGTTACTGCAGGTTTCTGGTGAGAGCCTTACCAACAACGACCTTCAAGAATTGGCAGAACATGGAATTCATGTAGAACTGGAAAATAGAGATTCTGAAAATGAAGAACCCAAAAAATTTTTCTACAGATTTCCTAGTAAAAGTTTGATAATAATAACCGAAATCGTTGATCAAATTATAGCGAATGATTCAAATTTTGAAAGGAGTGCAAAAGCAAAAGAAGGCATTTTGGATGTGATCTTCTGCTACTGACATTTGCTCAAGGAAAGAAAAAAGCTACAAATGAAACTTCATGACTTTTCTGAAATTCTTGTTTTGTTTGCAATAAAGTCAGGATCTTCATCACAAAAAATGAACTTTACATTTTTGTGTGCATATGTTTGTGTTATTTAACATATATTATTCTACAAATTAATATAAAAATAACTTAAAATTAAAGTAAAATTTGTTTATTTTTGGTTGCTTGTTCCCCTATCACTATTTACTCTATGTTAAAATGACCTTGTTTAACGCTGTTTTGCCTAGCGCTTTGTTGTCTAGGAACACATCCTCCACATTAAGTGGGGTCTTACTGTATGTATATATATATATATATACAGTCGACCCCCTATAACACGGTAGATACATTCCTGTTTTTATTAATCCAGCTTCTAGGAGTCCAGCCAATCACAGCCCAGCATGTATGCAGTTTACAGACTACGGCTTTTTGAAAGGTTTCTTCCATAAAATTAATCGATTCTAGACTAATTCGACTCAACATTTCCAAAACATGTATAATTTTTTGGGAATAATCCGTATAAACTACGCTATAAACAAAAAATTGTAAGATTACTTACTGAGTGTGCACCGTTCGACTACGCCATTGCTTAAGCTTGTTTTCGTCGTGGAGATTGTTATCGAATGGCGCTCGCATGCTTCCTGATAAATTATATTTTTGCTAAAAATTCGATGAACTTTAGAGACATCATTAATATAAATATAATTTTTATGGACGTTAAATAATAAATGGTTTTTGGTAGGTCCGCTGCTCATTTAAACTCAACGGTTTGTGCAATCCNAGAATGAAATCTTAAGAAATAAAAACAAAAATATAATTTTGTAATATATGAATATTATATTAACAACATTGTTTTTATTCATTTTATAAGTTTAGAATTTTATGCATATACCTGGCTCATGCACAAAACTTTTAAAAGAATGGGGTTTAAAAAAATGTTATTTTTTTCATGAAGAAGTTTATTAATTTTCATAATACAAGTACTGTACATACTAAGAGTAACAGTATTAAGAAGGAATTGAACAGGTACAAAATAAATCTGCTATATATAATATACTACTACCACTCAAGACATTCAATCCAGTAGGGAAGATGTGATAAATTGTGCTCTGTGGAATTTTTGTGATTGTGCCAGAAGTGTTAATTGCATTACATCTTTGAGGATACTATTGTAATCTACTCTGGATCCTGGTTTGATTGACATATATATATTGTTACAGTATGCTAATTGGGGAATAGATAATTAATTTTTAATTTTGTAAAATTCAATTGGGTCTAGCGGGGAGCTTAATCTCGGGGGCACCAGGGGGTTAGTTAGAAGTTATATTAGCGAATAAGGTCCTAAAAGTGGTAGCAGTACGTTTACTATTAATTGAATTATAAGGGTTTAAAATTTTACAATAGGGATTAATTGTAAAATTTTAAATTTTGGACGGTTATAATGGACTTTAATGGTCTTCTAACATTCTTTAGTGAATTTTTCAATGGATGTATTGGCTATTCTATATTAATCATTGCAACTACAACTTTAATTTTGACGGTTATGGAATAAATTGTAAAAATAGATTTAACTTAATTCATAGTATAATGGAATGGATTATTTTAATGATGCTTTTTAATAATTTTCGTTACTTTATCGAATTTGAATGTAATATCTTTACTCTTTCGAGTAAACTGTCAGGTTATTAAGTTATTGGACAATATAATAGTAAGTTTTAAATAATATTGGTGTATAATTATTTTACACCAGCACATCTAGGTGGGGTCTAGATGTGTTACATTTCAAAACTGTTAGGATAATAAATGATGAGAGTTGCGGGGGAAACGAGGAGAATGAGGAAGAGAGTCGAGCAAGGGGAGAAGTGAGGCAGGGTGACAGTTGGTGATGACGTGAAAGACAAAAAGGTCAAAAAGACGTCATAAAGGCAAGAACATTTTCTTCCCATCAAGACGGTTACATACATATACAGTTGATCCCCCTGTAACACTGTTGATAATTTCGTTTTATATGAATTCCATGTTGTACGAGTCACTTAGATTTTACAAATATGTGTGCTGGGCTGTGAACGGCTCACGTATTTGTAAAATCTAAGTGACTCGTACAACATGGAATTCATATAAAACGGAATTATCAACAGTGTTATAGGGGGGTCGACTGTATTTTATTAAAGTTAAATTGAACTAAAGAGAGATCTTTACAAAATATAAATTACAATTATATAAATTCTATATAAAATTTATGCTAATATATCAACAGATTTCGAGCCTACAAAATCATTAACGTAATTGTAAAACGCAAATTTTTGATTATGTTTCCGTTACAAGAAAGGATTTTGTATAAATGGCACATAAATAATTTATCGTTCTCTTTGTGCATCGATTGCCTTATTCCGAAATCACAAATACCAAAGTTGGCTTGAGATATTGGCACAAAGTACACAAAAGATCATTTAATTCAACACCTTATTATAATCGATCTGGATACAGAAGAGGGATCAGGCACAAAATGTGCAATTAAGACCTCGTTGAATGCATTAATAATTCTATCAATATCCAAGTCATGCTGTGCCCATCTTTCTAGTAATGATAAACTCGATACCGTCGACGCTTAATTAAGATGCAAATCAGAAAGCAACTTAATTGGCTAGAGCTACTGTATCTATCATTCACAAGTAACTATATGCTACATAATCCATTCTATCTTGAATTATTCATTATTAGATCTGAGAAATCTCTATGGGCAATTTAAAAGATTCTACTAAAGAATACTTTCTTAATATTCGAATAGTTAATTTTTAAATACCAGTTGACTCCCCCTATAACACTGTTGATAATTCCGTTTTATATGAATTCCATGTTGTACGAGTCACTTAGATTTTACAAATATGTGTGCTGGGCTGTGAACGGCTCACGTATTTGTAAAATCTAAGTGACTCGTACAACATGGAATTCATATAAAACGGAATTATCAACAGTGTTTTAGGGGGGTCGACTGTATAGAAATTGGGCTGCTTTTCTTTTGGCAATGGATCATATTCAATATCCATCATTGGAGCCAACTGACAAACTGCTATTGAATGAGGAACCACAGTCTCTGCCCCCAACACTACAAGATTCACCTAAACTAGACAACAGGAAGGCAAGCGAATGTAGAAGAGTCGATATTGAGAGAAGCCAGCCATTTATTGAGTTGTGTAATGAAAATATGTCCCGAACTAGGTAATAATTTCATTTGCAAAAAGAAGAGAGTAGAAATTAGAGAAAGTGCTGCACGAATATTTGGATGCTTAAATCAAGCATATGAGATTATCAGAGAACTTAGAGCCACCAAAAACCAAATAAGTTATAACAAAAAGTACAAGCCCTGTTTATACTCAGAAGTGATTAGAACCAGATCTGGGGAAAGTAGAACTACAAAGACAATTTATAATTCATTGAATACAAAGGTTAACAACAAGGGAATGGGAGGGAATCAGGCAGTCCTAGTATATCCAAGCAACGAAAAAGGCTTGAACATCAATATGAAAGAGGTAACAAATGATATACAGTAATACCCCAAACTTATGCAATAGGTGGGACCGAGCAATGACTGCACAAGTTGAATTAGCATAAGTCAGGGTATAATTTCACAATTTGTGTAAAATCCAAGTGGGATGTATGTAAGCTAATAAATGTTCTCATTAATCTTATCTCGTCTTTTGATTTGTTCACAGTTACAAGAAATAACCACATAGAGTCTCTGAAGGCTCCGTAGATATAACAAACACAGAAATAAATTACACAGAATAAATTGTAGCTATGTGTCGATTCCGCGCGACACGTTCGAACATGTAAGCTGAACAATAGTGTGGGGGGGAGTGAGTAATCAAGAGTTGCGTGGCGCTCAAACAAAAGATGAATCGACGAGATTTGAAAATCGCGTAACTCCGGGTTTGCATAAGTAGGGGTAGTGTAAGTCGAGGTATTACTGTACTCAATAAAATAGAACCGCACCAACTAAAAGTAAAAGTGAAAAATGTCAAAACAATTAACGCAAATGGTATATATATTAGGGTAAGAAGTATGGAAGATGGGAAAAAACTTAAAGAAGCAATCGAGGACTTTCCAGAAATCAGAGATAGAGTCAAATGTAAAATATCTGAAGGGAAAAGACCAAGAGTTATCCTCTTAAATATCCCTAACAGCATCACGGATGAAAAACTTATAGAAGTAATGATAAAACAGAACAAGATATGGAAGGAAATGGACAGCAAACATGTCAGAGATGCATGCAGAATCAGTACAATATTAAGAGAGGAAAAGCAAAGGAAAATTGTCGACATGCCGTTTTATCAGTACAGTAGAGCCTCGATTATCCGACTCAATTGGGGACTGGGGTTGGTCGGATAATTGGAAAGTCGGATAACCGAAAAGTATGAAAAAATTCATTATTAGTGTAGTATATTATTATATCCCATGTAATTAGTATATTAGTATATCGCTATTAACCTACTTCGCGTTGAATTTTCGTCGATGTTAAGCCTAACAAAAATTTTAAAAAATAATCGTCGCTATTGTATCGTGAAAAATTAGAAAATTAAGCCTCGTTTAAATACTGGCTCCCTTTTATGGTCGATTGAGTGTTGCCAGCTAAAACACATAAAAATAATATTAAAGTAGCCAAGACACAGCAAAATATTGTAGCGCCACATCACTAGCGGACATTTGAAATTTGCCAACTAGGACGGTCGGTTAATTGGGGGTCGGATAATCGAGGCTTTACTGTAACACTGAAAATTCACAATAACTTAATAGCTCATTGGCATATCTCCATGTCGTGGACTAATATACGTGTTGATTTTATACCAATCATACGATGTTATCAATGTTGTGGATTTAACCACCTTGTGTGTGACTGCACAGAAGAACAAAAATGCAGTCATTGTTCTAATGGTCACTGATATAAGGATTGTCAACTACTGAACACAATACCATTTTGCATAAATTGCAAAAAAGTTGATAGAAACCTACCACCAGATAGAAAAAGGTCAACAAATCACAATGCACTCAGTAGCCAATGTCTGATATTAGCAAAGTTGAAGATTCAAACGACTGACAAAACTGACTATGGACTGTAATCAAATTCTAAATAACACTCCGACTAACACAAATCATAATAGGCGAGAGAAAGACCATCACAATTCTGATGTAGGCCTTAATATTTTACATATTAATGCACAAAGAGGGAAAGCTTCAAGCTCTTTAATGATGCATAAAGCTAATGAACTTGAAGCTGATTTGATTTTAATTCAAGAGCCATATACAGTAAAAAACTCAATAGTGAGGCTTGGAAATTTGCAAAACCTTTATAAAAACAATGGCAGTACTCCAAAATGTTGTATAGGGGTAAGCATTAATCTGATAGATATAACACTGATTCCACACCTTTCTTCCGAGATAATTACAACAGCTATAATACATCATGATCCCCCTATATATGTAATAAATGCCTACATATTGACATATATGAATGATGAAGAAGGTATTAAGGAACTTGAGAAGGTACTAAGAAAAGTGGATAGTGAAAATGTGATTATTGCTGGTGACTTAAATGTCAAATCAGCGGTTTGGTTTAATATACAGGAGGATAACAGAGTCTGGCTGGTAACTAACTCGATGGAAGAGTTTGGTTTAGTCTCAGTTTATATGACTGACCATCTGACATTTTTCACACCACATGCTAGAAGTTGGACAGACGTTTGTGTGGTGTCAACAGAACTGGCGCAAATAGTAGAGAATTGCAAAACTCTATTATATACCTTGGCAAGTGACCATAGGTTTATCTTTATGCAAATAAAACATATAAATATCAACAACAAGAATGCTCAGGTGAACATAAAACAGACAAATTGGGACCTCTTTCGTTTCTTATTTAATGAAAACTGGATAAATCATGACTTCCCACATATTCATATGAAACAAGACATTGATACCTTTGTTGAACACATGACTAAAGACATCCAAAATGCAGGCAACCAAGCTGGTAAGATAATTACTGCAAACAAAAGAAAAACCCATTGGTGGACTAATGAGCTAGACAAATAAAAGAAAATAATTCACAAAACAAGAAAGTGGTATCTAAGGACGTTGGACGAGGAAACCAAGCAAAGAATTTGTGATAAGTACAAAAAAATTACTTAAAGAGTATAAATGCTACCAGAACGAAAGCTTGGAGAGAATTTTGTAACAAGACACACTTCGAAGGTCTGTGGGAAATTCCATATCAACTCATCTTTAGAAATAGAAAGAAACTTAAGCTACCAGACATTGTTGATTGGAACACAGGAACAGAAGATAGTGGAAATTATGATATTGAACATAACATTAATAGGATCATTGATTATCATTTCCTACTGATACCAATTTGGATAATTGTAATACAAATGGCCTTCAGGTACAGAAGTAAACACTAACGAATACTATGATACTTGCAGATTATTTACATTCAAAGAGATAAGACATGCCATCTCTTCTCTAAGAAATAACAAAGCACCAGGTTTGGATAGTATAACAGCAGAAATGTTAAAAAATGCTTTTGAGGCGATCCCAATTGTATTTGTTTGTTTATACAATGAATGTCTAAAGCATGGTTACTTCCCAGCTAAATGGAAGACAACCAATATAAAATAATTAATCCCAAAACACAATAATCCATCTAGTCCTGGTGATTACAGGCCAATTAGCCTACTCCCTGTGATGGGAAAAGTCCTTGACCAGTGGCGTAGCAAGGGGTGTATCGTCTACCGGGTGCCACTCACAGAGGGGCACCTAAATGGTCTCCAAGACAAACTATATGTATTTCTGGAGGGAGAGGGGGCACCAATAAAGTGTCATGTCCCAGGCACCAGTTATGTTCGCTACGCCATTGTCCTTGACGGACTTATTATTAAATGGATCAACAGACACCTGTACAAGAATGGTCATATGTACCAAAACCAATTCAGATTTAGAACAAACAAATCAATGATACATGCATCATTGAGCATTAAAAAATTTGTATACAAAGCATGGGAGGAGATCAAACATGGGGCCATATTCTGGTCACTGTCTCTGGTCTCTCATCTCTCACAAGCCAGTCTCTGAATGGCTAATCCAAATGATTAGCCAATCAGACTGGTCTCTGGTCTCTGGTCTCTTGTCTCTCACAAGCCGATCGGCTTGTGAGAGACAAGAGACCAGAGACAGTGACCAGAATACGGCCCATACTTTATTAATAGCAATCGATTACAAAAAGCTTTTGACCACTTAAGATGGCTATTAATAAAAAATTGTCTCAAAGATGTTAACAATCCAAGAAGTGTCAACAAATTATTAGATAGTTACTTAAACAAAAGATTCATCGAGTTTCACTCCAATTACATTTATATAAGGAGAACAATAAACAGGGGATGCCCACAGGGCTCCCGTAGCGGCCCGGGGCTATGGAATTTGGTGTTCAATAAACTACTGATGAATTTTGAACATTGCAATGATCTAAAAGTCCAAGCTTTTGCTGATGACTTACTTATAATGATAGCAAATAAAAATTGCGATAAAGCTGACCGATGAAGCTAATGGAACACTTCACAAAATACTGCAATGGAGCGAGGAACAGATGCTCCCAATTAACTATGCTAAGTGTGAAGCAATGGTGTGTACGTGAAAAAATAAACATGGACAGTTACAAAAAACCCTTAAACTTCGTATGGATAATAACAGAATTAAACAGGTGAAAGTTTTGAAATACCTTGGAATATTCTTTAACCCAAAGCTAAGTTGTCACCATCATGTGAATGAAATTAGCAAGAAAACGAGTCAAAGAGCTAACCTCCTCAATTGGATTATTGGAAAACACTGGGGACTAAATTTACAAACAGCAAATTAATTTATAAGATGGCAATTGAGCCAGCTATTTTATACGCTGTCCCTGTATGGCAAGACGCACTTAACAACACGTTTGCAAAAAATTACTGTCGATACAGAGAAGAACAGCAATAAGGATTACTCGTACTTATCGAACAGCTCCGACAGATGCAATACTGGTACTGGCTGGACTAATGCCAATACATATCACAGCAAGAAAAACAGTTTGGAATTGGCTCTGCACTAATATTCGGCTACACAGTTACACACAGGAGGATATTGAAAAAAGTATTAAAAATAAAATGATTCTAAACAGCTACTAGAATATACCTGATATTATTAAAAAAAATATGAAATTGATAGAACTAGTAATGATATATGCCTCCAACTACACCCAGCTGACATGCACAGCTACGAAATAAGTTTTGATTATAATCCCGAAACAAACAGATACTTTCAGTGGATAGTGTACACAGATGGTTCTAAGCAAGAGTGTGGAGTGGAAGCTGGTGTGTGCATTCAAAACAACAATAATAAGACAATATATCAGGCCAGATTAAAACTTGCTAAACATTGTAGCATTACGCAAGCTGAACTATGGGCCATGTACAAAGCAATCACCCAAATAAAAGATAACTTAAATAAATACAAGGGTAACATAAAATTCCTTATTGACAGTAAGGTGGTTCTTTGGGCCAAATGCGATGTGGGACCAAGTGGGGATACTCAAACAGTGTGATATATATGTACCTCTTGTATATATGGGAGGCACTATTTACCAGCGTGCTAAATCCATGCAACACCCCCACGTTGGATGTGCCTTCCTTGTGGGTCAACTTATACAACAAGTTAAAACAACATCGCTAGCTCCGCATTCTCGCAAAATAATCTATTGCTCATGCGCGTCGGCATCGAGCGCGCATCTTTCAAATTCTCTGTTTTGTTCTATTTTGTGTTTATTCCAATGTTGGTTTGCTGTTGCTGTAATTTGAATTTGAAGGTTATTAACTGTTCTATCAACCTGAAGAAGATGAAAATAGTTTCGTTGAAAGCGCTAGTTGTTTGTAGCGATAGCTGTAGGTTGTTAATGTCTAGATGATAATTTTCTCAACTTTACTTATCTCTCTTAAGGGAAGTTCTACCTCCTTTTCCCATGAAAAGGGACAAAATGTGTCATTTAATTGTTGATTAATTGAATAAAATTTTAACTGATTTTATAAACTTATTCTTTACTCTTGAATTCTCACATTAAAACTGTGATACAGAGTCATAAATCATAAAAGGAATGTTGTTCATTTCTGATTGAAAGATTGAGTTTAGCCTCAAGTTTGACCTCCATAAACTGTTACACTTAGTAATGAGAGACCAGTCACTCGGAAAGCACAGATGAGGAAGATCACCCAGTCAGAATGGCTTATTGAAAGATGGAAATTGATATAATACCTGATCTTCAAGGACGAATTCACTTTCCATAAACTGTACACCTACATGGTAAACTTCTACATTCACAAAACACTGAGATGAAATCAACACGTACCTGAACCAGTTACTTGTGTTGGAGAAAAAATGAATAAAAATCGTAAATGTTTAAGATTTTTATTCATCTTTTCTCCAACACCAGTAACTGATTCAGGTATGTGTTGTACACCTACGCATGGTTAGTCAACACGCAGAGTCAATTTTTGCCTGTTGTACACATGACAAATCTGTGTCATTTGTGTCCTATCAGGGAACTTTGACATTGTTACCCCACTTCAATGAGCCACTGTCTTGACAATGGACGGCATCTCTCCCTGCCCTGGGGCCATCATGAAACCTTTGTACAAGGATCAACAGACTTGCCGAACTTTAGCATCCTTGGAAGTGACAAAATTGCTGAACTGCGTTTTGATGTCAACTACCTGTTGACATTCATGTAAGCAATAGTTTACTATAAGTTTACGGTAATAAACAGTTTTGTTGTAAGGACATGTCATCTTTGCCTTCAGCACCACCACCCACATACGATCAGCCCCTAGGCTTTTCCTGATGCAGGATTAACTGATTCCCCCTAAAAGTCAGCAAACGTACATATTTTTGGAATTTAATACATTGAAAATTGGATCCTTAGATGAATTTTTACCTCAAATAATGTTTTCCAAAAAATACAATTGTTACATTGTTACTTAATACATTGAAAATATATTTCATATTGGGCAGTTATAAGTTCCTCAAATCATTTCACCAATGAGTGATAGTGAGAGGATGCCATATTTTATAATTTTGGCATATCAGCAGCCATTGCTGGACTCAGAGATTGACATAACAACTAGAATAAAGAAATATCAAGTCAAGTTTTGAAGTCCATTATAGATTCTGCAGTCCAGATATAGTATTTTTGTGTAAATAAAAACCTGAACATTATGGTAACAAGTGCATAACACAAAAAAACTACTTAATGCACAGTAGTTTTAATTAATGATATTGACAAAAATGTGTTTCTTTATGTTTCAAACTTAGAAACTGTAGCAATTAAAATTAAAACATATTAAATCCTAACAGAAAACAAATAAATCTCCTTGATTATTTTCAAAAGACAGTTTAACAGCTTATTATCTTTGTGTAAAACTTGTCTATAAGTGCAGATTATTGTATATTATATTGTATGACATAAATGCTTTCATGGAAGTATTTATGCTGATAATTTATGATTTTGTCTTCATTTTATCCATTCTAAATACATATACACATGTAACTATGTTTTGGCATGTTTTTTTAAAGAATTTTTGGATTTTATACACACTGTAATTTAATGTGTTTTTTTCACTGGTTTTTTGGAAAATATTAAGTTTTTACTGTTATTTTGTTTCTTGCAGTTTTATATATATATATATTGAATAATTCTATGTTGTAATTCTATACTATTTTAAGAATTTTATTTTGACCAAAATTACAGTATCAAATTTTTACTATTATTAGAAATGCAGTAGTTGTTATTGGTGGAGGATTTCTAATAGATAAAATGGGAAACAGAGGTAAATATCATTAGAAATAAAGTATTTTTATTATGTTAATACTTGAAAATACCATAAATTAGTCTATTAGCTACCTTTCACTATTTTGTCAGTCTTTAAAATTTAAAGGTTACTAGATAATTTATTCCGAAGAACTTTTTGACACATTTTTTACCATGTAAATGTAAGCGAGACCATTCCACATGCAGACAGTTTTACCAATTGATAATTTAAGTTTCTTCTCACATGTCTTGTCAAGAGACCCTGAGTTATTGCTAAATAATGGCATCTGTGTACTGAATCTGCAGTATGAACTTTGGCAAGATAGGGGCAACCATGTGTACGTAAGAAGTGATAAACTAATTTCAGGGGTCTTTAACATTTTCAGGTAACACTCGCAATAATCTCAGTCAGCATGTTTTGTAGCACTCTAATTGAAATTAAGCCATGAAGAAATATGTCTGTTTCAATGCATGTTAGGTTGTCAAATCACAAATTTTGTCACTATTATTCATATAGCAAAAAATCCACTCCTTTCCAAAATCAGAAGATATTATACATACTGTTCCAGTAGTAAAAATGCATCAAGTGATAGAATAGATTTTTTGTTGCAGCAGGCTTGCATCAACATTGAATCTTGTAGCTCTTAATAATAATTCATTTTTATATTTACTTCATTTAATAAGTTTTCTAGTGATCTTCAAAATGTTATTACCAAATATTGCCTGAGTAGAAATATAGAATGAGTTTGTGTCTGATTAATTTGTTGTCATATATCTCACAAGGAAAATTTGTTCATGGATATTTACAGTCACAGATGAAAGGAAATATTTGTAGACGACATAAATCACACATTTGTTGCATCACAAATTAACTGTAGTTTCTTCATTCTCTATGATGTCAGCTGCCTTTTTATTTAATCTCGTGTCTTTTGATGGGTATGACAATGCTGGTTAATATTAAAACATTTTATTACTAACACATGTAACCTATGCTTTTAAGTAAAAAGTGGATGTTATGTGTTCAAAATTTTTATACAGTAGAGCGTTGTTTATCCGAAAGTCGGTTATCCGAAAGAATTCCAGTCGGCCTAAAGTATAATTTTTATTTGTTTTTATATTTTTCAATGTATTTATTTCATTTGTAAAACAAACGAAATAAATACATTGAAAAATAAACAATTAAAGAAATCATTTTTAACATTTGAACAAATGATTAAAGAAATCATTTTTAACGATACAATAGCCACAATTATTATTTTAAAAAGTTTACGTTAGGCTTAACATCGACAAAAATTCAACGTGAAGCGACACGCAACAGAGAAAAATTTCAACACGGGATAGGTTAATGTATTTTTTCGTACTTAATCGGTTATCCGAAAAATAAGTTACAGTATCCGAACAATAAGTTATCCAAACAACCCCAGTCCCCAATTGATTTGGATAAACGACGCTCTACTGTATTATCAAATGAGTATCACTCTTTTGATTCTCAAGTCATTTTGTAATTATTTAAATACAAGGATGATAATTTTAAACTTTTTACAAAATGTGCATAATATTTGAATTTTCTCTGACCTGAATCTTTGTCTGAAGATGAGATGATACTGTCCTGTTCTGTTCCATGATTGGACAATTTTCTGTTTTTAAAAGTTAAGTTGTTTGTTTTGGAAAACCCATTTTTGATACTGATGAAATGGTAGCTTCAAAAGTTAGGCAATGGACAGGGATGTGGAAGTGTATAATTAAATTTATACTCTGTAGGTTCAATTCAAAACAAATGATTATAAACCAAAAAGCATCCATATGTGGAATGGTCTCTTCTATATAAATTTAAGTTAAAAATATGTACTTTCTTATTTATAAAGTTTGCTATATTTAACAATTAAAATTGAAACATATCAACTAAAATGTTGATATGTTTCAATTTTTATGTTTTATTGCCATTAAGATTTTCTCTCCTTACTATAACAACTTCAATTATCCTATATATTTTGAGTCTTTAAAGTAAATAAAGTTTTGTGTTTTTAACATGTGTTTGAATTTATTGTAAAACAGTTGGTGTATTTCTCTTCTCCTTATTATGTGTTCTTGGGTCATCAATATTTGCTTTGGGCACATTACTTCGAGGTAAAAATGCAATGCTGCCTGTAATGCTTCTTGGTAGACTGTTGTTTGGAGCTGGAAATGGATCATTAACAGGTATGCAACTAATAATAATTTAACAGAACTGTTTGAAAATTAAGTGAAAAAAAAACTGTGTTTTTGTTATAGAAATTAAAATATAATTCTTTATATATTATATAGTAAATAGTATTATAACCAAGTACAAAAATACTATAAAATTTAACATAAATGTCAGTGGCGTGCTATGACATTTGATAATAGGGAAACTTGCCAGCCCTGGATAGAAACATTACATGAAATTTTAGTGTGTAGCATCCACTAGCTTAAACCATATGAGATTGATGTTCTGTAATGCGCATGTGCAAATGCATATAATCTGGCTGCTTTACACCATTCAAATATTTTTGCCGTGGAAGCTATCCCGTATTTGACAATACAGCACTTCCATTGGGAATATGCACATACGAATTTATATTCAAATATACAATAGCAATCTTATCATTTTTTTTTACATGTAGTATAGAAATTTGTAATAAAATATATAATGTGAATTATAATAAAATATTAATTTTAATTAATTCAAAATATGTTAAAATATGAAAATAATCACACAATACATATTTATATTTTAGAAAATAAAAGGGAAGCAGCACTTCCACAGCTTCCATGGATGGCACGCCACTGATAAATGTTAATTTTAACAAAAGTTAATTTAAAAAAAAAATTAAAAATTACATTGATTATAAATCAGAATTAAATTTTTTGCTTTATTTTATTTAATTTATAATTTTAGTTAATGAATATAATAAGTAAATAATTTTAAAATTATGGATGATAATTAAAGACAAACTATTGCCAAATTATATTGGGTTATATTAATGCTGCTATTAATAATTAAATGTCAACTAATTTTGCCTAGAGGTTGGTGTTATGCACCATCTCTTGATAAATTTAAGAATTATAATTAAATTAATGTTTTAATAATTAATTTATAACCTTCTAAATTAATAATTAAAATATTGATTTAATTATCAATAGCAACATTAATATAGCCTAACACAAAATGACTACCAATCTTAACACTGCATTGAGTAACAACAATCCACAAAACAATCCACGGGCGTCATCGTTCCAATGGTCAAGAGGGGCACCGTTTAATCTGAAGCAGACCTCGGTGGAGGTCAAAAACATTCATGAAGATTGTTATAGAACACAACACTGTTATAAAAAGGTTTTGTGAATTGTTGTTAATATAGCCTGATGTTAAATGGCAATAGTTTGGCTTTAATGGAATAATTAGGGTTAATTGGGTTAATTAGGTTTTAATTAGGGTTAATTAAGTTTAATTGGGTTTATGGATATTTATATTTGTACACTGATGATAATTTTGTTTTGTGTACTTCTTTTCTTAGTTGTACAGAATCGTATATCTGCATTTTGGTTTGCTGGAAAAGAGCTGGCTTTGGCATTTGGAATGACATTAACTTTTTCTCGACTTGGGAGCGTTTTAAATTTTTTTTTAACTTCTCATATTTATTCAAAACTTGGTCTTACTTGGACATTGTGGATAGGTAATTAAATAAATAATTTAAATCAATTCATCAATGTAATTTTAAATGACTAAAATTAAAATTAAAGATTTTGAAATTTCAAAATTTAAAATATTTTAGGAACACTGCTCTGTTGTGTAGGACTTGTGTCAGCTGTTATATTAAGTTTCCTTGATAGGATGGGAATTAGATCATTAGGCCAAGAAGAAAATGTTGCAGCTCAATCAAAGAGAATGGTAAAAACATGTTTTTTTTTTCCATAAAAATTATAACAGTAGTTTAAAACAAATATAATAAAGAAACAAATCATAATATTGTAAATCTAAAAATAAAATTGACTTCTCTTGATAACTAGCACTGAGTTCAGCGTTAACACAATTTTTCTTATCTCGCAAGTACTTTCGACGAGTATAAATTCGTTGTCCTCAGGAGAAAAAGAACAATTTGAAGAATTTAAAGTATTTTAAAGTTAAAAAAAATTTTTTTTCCTTCAAACTGTTCTTTTTTGCCTGAGTACGACAAATTTATACTCGTCGAAAGTACTTGCAAGATAAGAAAAATTGTGTTAATGCTGAACTCGGTGCTACTTATGAAGAGACTCTACAATTTTGGCATGAGTTTTTATTTATCTATTTCTATAAAATTGACTTTATATATTTTGAAGCATTAAGCTATACAATTTATACAATTTACTATTAATACAATTTATAATGCTTATGCATTATAAATAGTATTAAATTCCCTCTTTTTTAGAATGTTTAAGTTGATTTGAAAAATTTGTTAGTAAAAGAAATAAATCTAAAAAAAAATGCTGATACAGATTTGAAATTAGCTCTGCATTTTTAGACATCCTTAAAATAGAATTTGTTCTTAAAAAATATGTTTTAATAATAGCTAAATTCTAAATACAATATCTTCTAAAAATGAATGTAGGTATTAGTAATTGTATCATGAAATCCTTATATACATATATAATTATCCTTATCTTTATAAAAACACTGTATATACAGTATATACATAATTTAAAGAATATAATTATAATAAAGAAAAAAGTGTATATATATACTTTTTTTTTCTTTATTATATATTCTTTAAATTAATTTTCTACATAAAAGTGTGCTAAAAAATTAACCATTTATCCTTAATGGTTTTGAAATTTATTAATTTCAGTTTCAGAAAACAACAGAGCACAAAAATCAAAATATTTTTTTTAGAATAGAATAGAATGTTTATTAACGTAATAGGCAATAGCCTGTTACAAGGGGGATGTTTACACAATTATTAGAACTTTACATACATTAACTTTTCGATGAGCATTCGCCTTCCGTCTGTTACAATCAGGGTGGTTAGATTTCACAATTTCTTGATTATCTACATAGATTTATTTCTACATCTAATTATATTTTAACTTATACATCACATTCAGTATGTACCTTTTTACCCGTTTTAAATACACTTCAAATTTATTCATTATTCCGTATACAATATCTCAATGTTTTTACATTACATAGATCTTATTTTCGTTATTAAATTTATATTTATGATAGCTACTTTAACATAGTAGATTAATTTATTCTTATTTCTTCATTTTTTGCTTTACTAAATACTATGATCAAGTGTTTATTAATTATTAACTTTGACTGTCACTTCAAATTATCATACAGGTTACCGTAGAACCAATTATTATGTTAGGGTCTATAAATTTCTTTAGTAAGACTTTATAATTTTTTCGCAAAGACCCTATATATATTTTTCCAAAACCCTATTGGACAGATTTTTTTTTTTTTTGTTAGACTCTCTCATATTTTTACTACCATTACATTACTAACATTTTTTCCTTTACTTTTACTTTACTATTTTCCAGTTTTACTAAGCTTTTATTACAATTTTTTTCAATTACTGTTTTCTTATTAGAGGAATATAAACTTAATTCGGTATGATTCTCTTGTCAGTCCTGTTCTTTTTAATCGTCTGTGTATTTCTAAGAGAACAATCCATTTGAAGAATCTTGTTTGTATTCATATCAATTGTATATATTATATTATCCTTAATATAGTAATCATCTCTTATTAATATTTTATTTTTAGTAGTTTTTTCCACTTTAATTTGATCCTGTAGTTTTTTTCTTCTAATTCTTGATCTAATACACAAATCCGTTGTAATTATTATTTTTTTCTCGGTTTCATTAACAATTTTTGGTTTCAAAGTCCAAAATCTTTTNTTTTGTCTTATCATTTCATCCCAAGTATTATTTGGTTTTCTTGTTCTAAGCTTTAAATGAGAAAAGTGAAGAGTTTGTCTTAGCCAGGACATCAGATATAAAATTACTATCAAAACTAAAGGAAGAGTATGAGTAAAGGCATATTTTGTCTTTGTCAGAATTTTAATGAAATTAAAATAATTCTCTGTATATTTTATATTAAAATGATAATGCAATGAATATGCAACATTCTAAAAAAATAATTTTTAGAATTATATTCAAAATAAAATAAATGTTACACATTTATTTTATTTTGAATATATTACAAGAAAGTGTATTAATAACTTGCATTTTTTAAAACCAATATAAATAGAAAATGAACAATAATTTTGACAGTTACTATTAAAAAGATGAGAAAATTATATTTTTCAAATTATTATAGTACAAATAAATGTAACTTATGATAAAATTTTCTTGTATTTGATACAAAAATTTAATAGGCTATTAATTTTTTATATACAGAAAGATAATAAGATAGTTTAAATTTATAAAATTTAAATTACATTACTATGAATTGTTTCATAAACATAAAAAATATTACATTAAAAAATTTCTAATAAAATGATCATTTATTTATAATTTATGTCTTACAAATAAGTGTGCAGATCATATGGGCAGGATTAATGCCTCTTAAGTACTGCTGAAGTTGCTAAGAGCAATTAGTGTAAAATGAGAGGATTAATTGGAGGTTGATGTTAGATAACAATCCCTTACTGTAACAGTAGAATTATTAAATATTATATAAAATATTATATATTAAATATTATAAATAATTTGAGCGTAACTTTTTAAAAAATATTTTAGTACTATTAATTTAAATTAAAAGCATTCCATTTTTTAAAAAATAACACTTGTGGTTTATTCATTAGGGTTTACAGTTTGGATATTATTTAGAAAATTATCCAATGATATACTACATTAAAAAAAAGAATAATATTTACATAATTTTTGCAGTTTATTTGAATTTACTTTTATCAAATGATAAAATTATTTCATTAGATGAAATATACTGTATTAATTTTCAAAGTTTTAAAAACTTGATAAAAAAGATTCATAATGATTTTTACTTATAAATTTGACTGTAAAAATAAATATATAATTATATGAAAAATATCTTACATTTCCATATGTAAGATATGTTTTAATTAAAAAATATTGATGATCATTAGACAGCGGATTTTAGGCAAATGCCTATTTGTTTCCTTGGCATATACATGGCTAAGATTTTGTATGAACACTTTACATGAACATTTAGACCAAAACAATGGTATTTTATAATGCCTAAAATTGCTTATTTTGACATTGCTGCCTATTTTTGCCTAAAACAAAGATTAATCTGTTTTCATATTTTTAGAAAGTTTTTATTAATTTTTCGTTTCATTTTCTGCAAAGGTTTACTTTAATTCTTAAATTAAACTGCTTAAGTTTCATTTTTCTTGAAAATGCAATCAGACTAATTCATTTTATTATTATTATTGATTACTTATATTTAAATCCCAGTGGATGCATATCCCAAGCAGAAAAAATTAGAATGCAATAATAACGGAAATAAATTACACTCCCTGATGCAATTTTTATAGTAATAAAATTAAAACTATATGAAACATTTTAAAATAAATTGTTTTATTTAATAAATATAGTGTAAGAGATGCTTTATTTTTCATTTTTAGATAATGGATTTTAGGCCAATGTCTATTTTTTCCTTAGTACAAAATCTTAGCCTTGTATATGCTAACTACTACAGTGAACATTTTTTCAATATCAAAAAACTTCTGGCCACTTTAGCAGACAATACAGTTTGTGTAACTAAAGCCAGGAAAATTTTGAATAACATTTATGTTCAGAACAAGTTGATGTACATCAAGTGTTATTTCACATTCACTGCAGATACTATTACTGCTCTTCAAAGTAGTGGGAAACCTATTTATGAACAAATTGATCTCCTCAACAGAGCAAACCAAAAACTTTGTGATGCACCAGGCACTGCTGCAAAAAAAAAGTGAAGAAAGAGTTGAAAGCAGTGCTTCAATAGAGACTTGGATTAAAGTGCTTGTTTATTGTGGCTGATATTTTGGCAGGAAAGAAGTGTAAAACTGAAAGTGAATTCCCAGTTTATCTTCTTCCAAGGTTGAAATATTGTCTGTTAATGGATTATATGCTCTTTCTCTGCATATAAATTAATTTTCAGTGACAAACGTTGCAACTTTTCTATTGAAAATTTGGAAAAAGTGCTTGTAGTATATTATGAAGCTAACTATGGGAAACAGAGCGAATAAAAAATGAAAAGATAATTGTTTGTCTACTTTTATGTTTGCATCATTCTGAATACGTACATTTTTGTTTGGAATAAATATGTTAAATAAAGAAATTCATCGTCCTGATAAGTACGTTAATTGTTCATTGTGCGAATTTTGACAGCCTATTTTTTGTTTATAAAGCCTAAATGACGCAATTTAAGAGCTTATTTGAAGTGCCTAAAACGCCACTTTTAAGGGCCTATAGGTCTGCTGTCTAATGATCATAATTAAAGTATTCAATGCTATCTACAGAAATATTTAGCAGTTCAAATGCAATCAAATCTGGTATGATGATATTACAAGACATGCAGAAGGCATTTTTATAAAAATAAAATTATTACTGAAATTTGTAGTGATCACCACTAATTATACATTAATATTGTCATTGTATATATATATATTTATATACCATATTCACATTTGTTGCATATCGGGTTTATTTGTAATTGCAAGTCATATTGTCGCATATCAGGTTTTTTTATGTAAATTCATTTCGTTATATGCATTGCATCTTGTGGAATAGTAGTGCGTGCTTGTGATTGGCCCCTTTGCACTGACATAGGTTATCATGTCATGTCGATGGTGGGAGGTATAAATGGAGGAGACCACATGTAGAAGGGACCTTTTGTCTCCTGGATCTCATCCCGATCGGACCAGAAATGATTGGTGTGCCACAGAATAGAGGAAATGAAACAAGAGACTCTAATACGTTAAGTAATCCTATTCAAAAGGAAGAGAAAAGACCACATGGAAGCGGTATCAGCCCAGTACGTGAGGAAAAACATTGCACAGAGAGGTCAACTACAGCCGTCTCTGTAATTAGATTGTATTAGCGTTAAGTTAGTGATTTCTTATTATCGCGTCATGTAAATTGATGTTGATTGTAACTTTAAGGTTCATTCTGTTTGTGGTGGAAGTTCTTTGTAACTTGCTAGGAAAAAGCGTGGATTGCCCATAAACCAAATATAATTTTGTAATTGAACCTGAGAATTATATCATTTCTGTGTCTGTTTTATTTCTGTACAGCCCTGTCTTAATTATCTTACCCCTACTTCTAAAACTGTTATACTCCGGTATACGATAGTACAGTACTACAAACTCATCCCTCTTGAACTTTTGGTATTACAAGAAACAAATATTTTATTTATAGAAACATCCACGCTATATAAATACTTTAGTGAGGTTCAATGTGGTCCAGTGTAAAACCTGAAGGCAATGTGTTCAACAGCTGACCATAAATCAGTGTTTTCCAAAGTGTGGTATGCATACCCTGAGGTGCATAAAAGTATTCAAGTGGTGTGTACCAATTTTTGGCTATGTACCACTATGAATCATTATTAAGAATAAATACTGTAGTAACAAATTATTTCAAACATGTATATTTTAAATGAATTCAAATTGTTTCTAGCACACAAGCATGGAACATACATAATATACTGTATATAAAAAAACTACAAAATTATACCTTTCCCCCTATGTGGAAGTTGTTCTATGAACTGTGAATTTACTATCCTCTTCCATTCCTTCTCTTTTTCTTACATCACCTTCCCTCTTCATACTTGTATGGCAATCCCTTGTTGTTTTAACAGCTGCAGATCATTTAGACTGATAATGCCTTTTCAACACAGGCAAAAATGTTAGCTCTTTCACCTCTTCTGGTTATTTGGTTTTTGTGGCTATTTTTTATTATACAATATTAAAAATAACAATGACATATAAAGAAATAATATTAATAAAAGTAACAGTATACACATACATACATGCATACATATATACATACATACATACATGCATGCATGCATATATGTATGTATGTATGTATGCATGTATGTATGTATACACACAGTGTATGCATGCATGTATGTATGTATAACACTTGACTTGCGAGTTTAATTTGTTTCATGATGAAACATGTAACTCAAATTACTTGTATGTCAAATCAATTTTCCCCATTGAGATGAATTAAAATGATGTTAATCTGTTCTGGATCCTCAAAACACCACAATTATTTTGTTACATGTTTTTAAATAAGAAAAATGTACTTATAAATAACGAATATCATATAAAAACACAATAGACTGTACTACACATCTTTATCTCAACACCAGAAAATACTAACAAAAACTTTTCCTAACCTGTTACCGGTGCGTTCTCCTTTCTCTATAAAATCGTAACCAACAAAAATAGCTCTTTATTAACATTTTCAAACCCCTATGATGGTTCTTCTTCAGATATTTTTGAAGAAGAACCATCACAGGGGTTTGAAAATGTTAGTAAAGAGCTATTTTTGTTGGTTACAATTTTTATAGAAGGAGAATGCATCAGTAACAGGTTAGGAAAAGTTTTTTGTTTTAATAGACTGTACTGCAATAAACTGGTTTTGTGGATGTTGCGGCATTCGCTGCATAGATAAAGAAAGAAAAAATGGAAAATTTGAGAAATGAGAGACGGTTGCACTGCACATAACATGGAAGTGAACTAATGCCTATGTCACTCGATCATGTGTTTTTCTATAAGCTAGCCTGTCAAACATTGGAAGAGTAACAAAAATGATGAAATTATGACAGTTTTCCATCTTCTTTTTGTTAATCTGTGGTTTGCTATGGCATCTGCTGTGCCAACTAGCAATGGGGTATCTGAAGCTGGCTTGTAACCTAAATTTTAGCTCTCAACTCAAAGCAAAAAATTGGCTGAGAGATGGCTTGTATCTCAAAAAACTCGTAAGTTGGGACACTTGTAAGTCAAGGTACCGCTGTATATATATTATATAAGTTCCATGCTTGTGGTATTATAAAGATCCTTTATGAACAACTTTATATGAAATCTCTGACTCAAGTTGTAGTAAGTCTTTTTTGAGTAGTTTGTAAAAGATTTTTTAAACAAGAAAGTACTTGAAAAATATGAAAAGGAGTACATAATGTCTAAACTTTAGGAAACAGCCATAATTGATTTCTGTGATGTTTTTCACATGTAGTGTGAGACTGTCTTTCATAGCTGTCAAATTTACAACATATCTTTGATAAACCACACTTTCTAAGTGTTCCAACACCAGAAATCACACAGTTTAATATCTGGAGAACAAGGTAACCACCAGTCTGTAGATTACAGCAGGAAATGCACAACTAAGCATTCTGTTATCAGTGAAATGTTGCAGAAACTACTGTATGTATCTGATATATGGAGGGACTTCATATATTTCATGTTCATTCAATACAGAGTACCTCTCAAGGCATTATTGCTGTTGTAGTTTAAGTACAACAATGACTGGAAGACCAAGACAGTTAAGGTGTCAGTCTATTGCTCTCAGGGTTCTGGAATTGAATCCAGGTGAGNAGTTCAAATGCAATCAAATCTGGTATGATGATATTACAAGACATGCAGAAGGCATTTTTATAAAAATAAAATTATTACTGAAATTTGTAGTGATCACCACTAATTATACATTAATATTGTCATTGTATATATATATATTTATATACCATATTCACATTTGTTGCATATCGGGTTTATTTGTAATTGCAAGTCATATTGTCGCATATCAGGTTTTTTTATGTAAATTCATTTCGTTATATGCATTGCATCTTGTGGAATAGTAGTGCGTGCTTGTGATTGGCCCCTTTGCACTGACATAGGTTATCATGTCATGTCGATGGTGGGAGGTATAAATGGAGGAGACCACATGTAGAAGGGACCTTTTGTCTCCTGGATCTCATCCCGATCGGACCAGAAATGATTGGTGTGCCACAGAATAGAGGAAATGAAACAAGAGACTCTAATACGTTAAGTAATCCTATTCAAAAGGAAGAGAAAAGACCACATGGAAGCGGTATCAGCCCAGTACGTGAGGAAAAACATTGCACAGAGAGGTCAACTACAGCCGTCTCTGTAATTAGATTGTATTAGCGTTAAGTTAGTGATTTCTTATTATCGCGTCATGTAAATTGATGTTGATTGTAACTTTAAGGTTCATTCTGTTTGTGGTGGAAGTTCTTTGTAACTTGCTAGGAAAAAGCGTGGATTGCCCATAAACCAAATATAATTTTGTAATTGAACCTGAGAATTATATCATTTCTGTGTCTGTTTTATTTCTGTACAGCCCTGTCTTAATTATCTTACCCCTACTTCTAAAACTGTTATACTCCGGTATACGATAGTACAGTACTACAAACTCATCCCTCTTGAACTTTTGGTATTACAAGAAACAAATATTTTATTTATAGAAACATCCACGCTATATAAATACTTTAGTGAGGTTCAATGTGGTCCAGTGTAAAACCTGAAGGCAATGTGTTCAACAGCTGACCATAAATCAGTGTTTTCCAAAGTGTGGTATGCATACCCTGAGGTGCATAAAAGTATTCAAGTGGTGTGTACCAATTTTTGGCTATGTACCACTATGAATCATTATTAAGAATAAATACTGTAGTAACAAATTATTTCAAACATGTATATTTTAAATGAATTCAAATTGTTTCTAGCACACAAGCATGGAACATACATAATATACTGTATATAAAAAAACTACAAAATTATACCTTTCCCCCTATGTGGAAGTTGTTCTATGAACTGTGAATTTACTATCCTCTTCCATTCCTTCTCTTTTTCTTACATCACCTTCCCTCTTCATACTTGTATGGCAATCCCTTGTTGTTTTAACAGCTGCAGATCATTTAGACTGATAATGCCTTTTCAACACAGGCAAAAATGTTAGCTCTTTCACCTCTTCTGGTTATTTGGTTTTTGTGGCTATTTTTTATTATACAATATTAAAAATAACAATGACATATAAAGAAATAATATTAAAGTAGCCAAGACGTAGCCAAATATTGTAGCACCACATCACTAGCGGACATTTGAATTTGCCGACTAGAATGTGGTCGGTTAACCAAGGTGACGGTTAATCGGGAGTTGGATAATCGATGCTCTACTGTATAAATTAAAACATGAATTGATATACAGAAAACAAGTTACAGGGGACTAAAGGCAGGATATGTATATGTAGAACAGTAAACAGAGATATGCAGACACCTGTTTCATCCTAGGTCAAGATGTTAGAAAACAAAAGGGTTGTTCTCATGAGAAAATGATTCATAAAGAATGAGGGCTCTCACAATTACACAGAGAGGAGAGAACAGACATTCTTAGTCTAGGGACCAAAGCAGACAAACAGCCAACTCTAAAGTAGAAATTGAAAGGATCGAAGAATTTACATATATACATGTCTTTCATAGTTTTGGGAAAAATCAGTGGTAGTTGAATGTCTACGTTGTGTAAAATTTTCCAAAGAAGCTCTTGGTAAATTGAGACAAAAGAAAAGCTTTTTGATGAATTTGTAATTGTAAGTTATATAATGATGAAGATTATCTATCAGTTTTATATAGTGATGAAGATTATCTATCAGTTGATCTTACATCCACTTTCAAATTGACTTACAAATACAGATAACCTGTGAATTACCACATGAAATTATGGTAATTCATTTAGTATTTATAGATAATATGAAGTTAAAATAGTTATATTTGGAATATATAAGCTTAAAAAAGATGACNCAGACAGTGTGACAAGGTTTGCAATACCACAGATTATCAGCATGGTGACCATTTCTGCAGCTTTCCTTGATGCTGCAGCAGAAACAGGTGAACCTACAAATTTTGATGGTAGATATCAACTGTCTTTCTGAACTTTATTTATTTTTACAAGTAAATAGAAAATAAATAATGTGTGTAACATGTAGAAATGTTTGTTAATTACAGAATTGTTCTTTTAATTCATTTAACTTTTTCTTAAAAAATGTAATTTAAATTTACTAGGAAGTAAATTAATAGATAAAATAGTGATTTTAATAAAGAAACCAAAAAAATTTTGTATTTTGTCTATTATCCAACTCTTATTTTGTTGTCCAGATGTCTGGTGCCCAGTTAGCAGTAACCCAGTCCATTATCCACTCACTGTTACCCAGCTGACAGTGTCCAAACTCATGTTGAGTACAGGGGAATAAAAGCTTTCTCTTAATGTGATTATATAGAGAGGGGTGAATTATTGGAAAATTACCAGTTTCTAAGATTGAAATTTAAGTAGGCATGTGTAATAATACAGTAGTGCATCGATTGTCCGACTCAATTTGGGACTGGGGTTGGTCGGATAATTGAAAAGTCAGATAATTGAAAAGTATGAAAAAATCCATTATTAGTGTAGTATATTATTATATCCCATGTAATTAGTNGTGTTAAGGCCTTCTGCTGTGTCCTATCTTTGAGGCCTCTGTCACACTACCTTTCAACAGGACAATGCATGATTGCATGTTGCCCATGCCATCCTGACCTTTCTGAATACAGAGAGTATTTGGCTGTTGCCCTGGACAGCATGTTCTCCAGATCTGTCACCAATTGAGAATGTCTGGTCAATGGTTGCCGAAAAACTGGCACACCACCATTCGCCAGCCAGTACGATAGATGTACTCTGGAATACAGTTGAAACTGCATGGACTGCTGTGCCTGTACCTGCCAGCCAAACTCTGTTCGACTCTATGCCCAGCCAGATTACAGCTGTTATTGCTGCCAGAGATGGCTGCTCTTGGTACTGATTTTGTGAGGGTCGTAAAAGCATGCCGAAATTGCGACTAATTATGAAACTCCTAAGTCAGAGAGTTTCGAAGATAGAATCAGGAAGAGGGTGTTAATGACAGAACCCAGATGGGACAGAAACTTTCTTACGTAATGTAAAACAAACGCGACGCGATGATAAACGGCAGGGGAGAATGTCGACAGAGAAAGAGAGCTTTGTCGAGATGCTCATGAACAAGTGTTGGGTCGAAACAATCAAGAAAAGGGGGGATTTAAGAACAAAAGGAACATCTGTTAAGTCTGAATGCAGTAGGGGATAAATGGCCACAAGAACATCTGGTGGACCGTTTAAGTTCAAAGATGTCAGAGAGAAGAGCCATAATGGAGTAAAATACGAGCACGAACTGTAAAAATCTCCATCATCACCTCTCCAACCTTTTCCCGACCCGGATCGGTCTCGAGTTTCGCCTAGAAACAAAAGAATGACCAATCGGGGTAAGGGAGAAGGTGAACGGGACCAATCAAAAGGGTGAGATTTGGGGAAAATCTTATAAAACCCCCAAATCTCAAGGACAAAAGGCCGATTCTCCCCAAGATGCATGCCTAGAAGACTTCAAGTCATCTGTGCACTTACCAGCCACATCCGTCCAAACTTCTCCGCCTACCCAGAGGAACTGAGTGTGAATCCGAACACAGGACATCACCCATTCTCCGTCAAACTCTTCTCTGAATAAGTGTTCCAAAGACTCCAGGACCTCCGTTGACCGGCCAGTCGGACCTGCCTAAGTTTTCTGCCTGCCGAACAATGTGAGTGAGAACTGCAACCATCACCTGTCAACCATCGAACTCTTCATAGAGGAAGCCCCGGGGCACCCACCAATATCTAGCATCTGATGTCCAGCAATACTAGTTATTGTTATTCCCATTATGTAAGTTAACTTTATGTCAAAAATAAACTGTAATTGCCTGCTTTTTTATTTCATTTTATTTGATTTGATAATTAATAATAATTTTTTATCATCAGTATAAAAATATGAAAGTTAAAAATATATTACACTGCTGGCCATTAAAATTGCTACATCATGAAGGCAGCATGCAACAAACATGAAATTTGCATGAAAAGTACAGAATTCTGGGATATACAAATGATTAGCATTTCAACGCATGCTTGTAAAGCAGGTAGGAGTAAGGCCATCTACAGTCTATATAAAAGGAAAGATTGTAAAACTGGTTTCTCATATGGAAATCACATTTGCACATTGATTGCTTGTGTAAGTGTTATGCCTCGTGTAAGGAGGAGGAATGCCTACCTAGTATGTGGCAGAGTTTGATTATGGTAGAAGTGTGGCCTACAGGAACTGTGGTTTATTGTTCCATCCTATTGCTGCTCACATTGGTTGTGATTCCATGACTGTCATGAGAATATGGAATTGATAGGTCCAGGAAGGCCATGCAGAATGCAGTGTGGGATCTTGGCAGCCCCTGGTCAATAATACCTGAGAGAACAGACATCTTTTCCACATGGCCTTGTGGGATTGTACAGCCACATCATGTACCCTGAATCAAGAACTTCTGTNTATGTCAAAAATAAACGGTTTTGTGTTCTTGTCATCTTTGTCTCCTACCGCCACCACCCACATATGATTTGACCCTAGGTTTTCCTGATGCGCAATTAACGTATTGCCCCTAAAAGTCGGTGACCTTACAATTTCTGCATGTTCTGTACCTCAAAATTACCTGTCAATTTAATCATGTATTTCTCCCATTATACAGTACAATAAATATGATTTTGCTATTTGCTCTCCTTCTTGGTGTAGCATTTTTAATGACCAGCAGTAAGTTTACTTAATGTAAGTTTTTATTTTCTCAACTCAGAGTTGAGTTAACATCAAATCCTTTACACTCAATAATTAGAGGGTATTCAAAAAGCACAACCCTTTAGATTTCTGTCACAATCGGTCATTTCATCTTTTTGCAACAACTATGTTATAAACAAAATTTACTCTAACACCTTGTAAACATGCAGCCAAATTTATTAACGTCTTAACGTTTTCGGCCATGTTAAATGACCTTTATCAAGAAAAAACTTTAAAATTCGAACACAGTACATTTGCATAAACGAATAGGCTTTTCGAACATTTTTGATATTCTATTGAACATTAGGTGNGTCCAGGAAGGCCATGCAGAATGCAGTGTGGGATCTTGGCAGCCCCTGGTCAATAATACCTGAGAGAACAGACATCTTTTCCACATGGCCTTGTGGGATTGTACAGCCACATCATGTACCCTGAATCAAGAACTTCTGTTGTTTTCAGAACAACAAGTGTTCTGCACACCTTGTTGTTCTTGATTCAGGTGTACAATCAAGAACACCTTGAATTGTACACCTGATGCACAGACAGTGTGACAAGGTTTGCAATACCACAGATTATCAGCATGGTGACCATTTCTGCAGCTTTCCTTGATGCTGCAGCAGAAACAGGTGAACCTACAATGATGTATTCAGCAATGAATATGGACACAGGAGTAGCGTCACACCTTTTTAAACAAGCCTGGTTCTGCTTACACTATCATGATGGCCATATCAGTGTGTAGTGGCACTGAGGAGAACAATCATTGCCAGTTTGCATTCATCATCTTGCAGGCTCAGCATCTGGATTGTTGGTATGGGGTGTCATTGGGTGCATATCTTGGTCACCTCTTATTTGCATAGCTGGTAATTTGGACAGATGCCATTACATTTCTGATGTGTTAAGGCCTTCTGCTGTGTCCTATCTTTGAGGCCTCTGTCACACTACCTTTCAACAGGACAATGCATGATTGCATGTTGCCCATGCCATCCTGACCTTTCTGAATACAGAGAGTATTTGGCTGTTGCCCTGGACAGCATGTTCTCCAGATCTGTCACCAATTGAGAATGTCTGGTCAATGGTTGCCGAAAAACTGGCACACCACCATTCGCCAGCCAGTACGATAGATGTACTCTGGAATACAGTTGAAACTGCATGGACTGCTGTGCCTGTACCTGCCAGCCAAACTCTGTTCGACTCTATGCCCAGCCAGATTACAGCTGTTATTGCTGCCAGAGATGGCTGCTCTTGGTACTGATTTTGTGAGGGTCGTAAAAGCATGCCGAAATTGCGACTAATTATGAAACTCCTAAGTCAGAGAGTTTCGAAGATAGAATCAGGAAGAGGGTGTTAATGACAGAACCCAGATGGGACAGAAACTTTCTTACGTAATGTAAAACAAACGCGACGCGATGATAAACGGCAGGGGAGAATGTCGACAGAGAAAGAGAGCTTTGTCGAGATGCTCATGAACAAGTGTTGGGTCGAAACAATCAAGAAAAGGGGGGATTTAAGAACAAAAGGAACATCTGTTAAGTCTGAATGCAGTAGGGGATAAATGGCCACAAGAACATCTGGTGGACCGTTTAAGTTCAAAGATGTCAGAGAGAAGAGCCATAATGGAGTAAAATACGAGCACGAACTGTAAAAATCTCCATCATCACCTCTCCAACCTTTTCCCGACCCGGATCGGTCTCGAGTTTCGCCTAGAAACAAAAGAATGACCAATCGGGGTAAGGGAGAAGGTAAACGGGACCAATCAAAAGGGTGAGATTTGGGGAAAATCTTATAAAACCCCCAAATCTCAAGGACAAAAGGCCGATTCTCCCCAAGATGCATGCCTAGAAGACTTCAAGTCATCTGTGCACTTACCAGCCACATCCGTCCAAACTTCTCCGCCTACTCAGAGGAACTGAGTGTGAATCCGAACACAGGACATCACCCATTCTCCGTCAAACTCTTCTCTGAATAAGTGTTCCAAAGACTCCAGGACCTCCGTTGACCGGCCAGTCGGACCTGCCTAAGTTTTCTGCCTGCCGAACAATGTGAGTGAGAACTGCAACCATCACCTGTCAACCATCGAACTCTTCATAGAGGAAGCCCCGGGGCACCCACCAATATCTAGCATCTGATGTCCAGCAATACTAGTTATTGTTATTCCCATTATGTAAGTTAACTTTATGTCAAAAATAAACGGTTTTGTGTTCTTGTCATCTTTGTCTCCTACCGCCACCACCCACATACGATTTGACCCTAGGTTTTCCTGATGCGCAATTAACGTATTGCCCCTAAAAGTCGGTGACCTTACAATTTCTGCATGTTCTGTACCTCAAAATTACCTGTCAATTTAATCATGTATTTCTCCCATTATACAGTACAATAAATATGATTTTGCTATTTGCTCTCCTTCTTGGTGTAGCATTTTTAATGACCAGCAGTAAGTTTACTTAATGTAAGTTTTTATTTTCTCAACTCAGAGTTGAGTTAACATCAAATCCTTTACACTCAATAATTAGAGGGTATTCAAAAAGCACAACCCTTTAGATTTCTGTCACAATCGGTCATTTCATCTTTTTGCAACAACTATGTTATAAACAAAATTTACTCTAACACCTTGTAAACATGCAGCCAAATTTATTAACGTCTTAACGTTTTCGGCCATGTTAAATGACCTTTATCAAGAAAAAACTTTAAAATTCGAACACAGTACATTTGCATAAACGAATAGGCTTTTCGAACATTTTTGATATTCTATTGAACATTAGGTGTGCCATCTTTATCAATAGCTAATATTAAAACATGAAGATAAAATAAAAAGCATAAAAATAAAATAAAATCGGGACCATAAAGAGAAAATAACCACAAATATTAAAAAGAAATTAAGACGCCTGAAATATAACATATAACATAAGAATGGCATATAGTAATGTAAAAAGCATTTGAGCTGTCTGTTTCTTAAAAATGATTTTCTTTTCTTGATAAAGGTCATTTAACATGGCTGAAAATGTTAGGAAGTTAATAAATTTGGCTGCACGTTTACAAGGTGTTAGAGTAAGTTTTGTTTATTTGAGTAATATGCAGTCTTGGATGAATTGCAACTATGTTATCAATTTAATCCATGAATTTTCTTACAAAACAATACTACCATCAGTAGATGTTCAAAAATATGGGGGAGAGAAGGCTATAGTATGTGAAAAGTTCTTCAAATTTTTGTTGTGTAATCAGTCTTCTCCTGGTCATCTCGTCGATTGGAGCAGAGTCTATTGACTTTTGTAACTCTTCCTTTGCACAGTCTCGTTGTCGCTGGTTGTCTCATGTTCTTCCCATGATGGCACTGAAAATAAAACAGTTGCTCTTTCAATCACGAGTCAATATACCTTTCCTGCTCCCCCACTGGGTTTATTTCCCCTCCACGCAATAACAGGCAATGGAACATTCTAGAAGCTTATAAACTAAGGCTTTATAACCAACAATTTAATTTTATATATAGAAATGATGAACAGTTGTCACAGTACAAATAATCTACTGTGTATAAATGTAATGTTAATGATTCCAGTTAGCACTTTTGCTGTTGCCATTGAGTAAAAAGTTGCATTTTTTTCATAAAATATATCATTGTAATACACTGATTAAAAATAAAAAGTTTTTCATTTTGAGTGATCTTTATGGAATTATGTGATGATGCAAAATTGAGTCATTAGCACCTGCCTTAAGACAAAAATTTCATAAATTTGTATCTCATATATTTTAAGATAAGAGCTAGTGTACAAATAGATTAAAACAAGAAAATTTATATCATTTAATTTAACAGTTTATACACAATTGGCCAATGATCTGGTAGAAAGTAACTGAGTTAATTGGTAAGATTGTGTTTTAGTTGCTTATTTTCCCTGCTTAATTAATATTATCAGTCAGTTTTTGTTATTGTTACAGTTAAATCCTAAAGTGATTCGATTCTGCTGTTTTAAAATCTAAAAAATGATAGTTTAATAATAATTACATAAAATATACATTTTTCTTTAGTGAATTTATTCAGGATAAATATAACTATAATCAAGATACTGCATCTTACATAGCTGGAGCAGTTTATGATGTATCTATGGTTTTATCACCATTTCTTGGAGGTATTATTGTAAGTATTCTGTTCAAAATACTAAACAATGTCCATAAATTTTTGTTTTAAATACAAGTAATTTTTTAGGATTTTGTTGGTAAAAGAGGAATATTAGCTATAAGTTCTGGAGCTCTTAGCATACCAGTATTTGCATTATTAGCTTTTACCAGTGTTCATCCATTAGTGTCAACTATATGGTTAGGCATAACATATTCTATTGCAGCAGTAAGTATTTAAATTATACAATAATCATTCTTTAAATCATAATTAACTTATTGATGATTTATTTATAGGCAAGTATGTGGCCCTCAATACCATTAGTAGTTTCACAAGCTACCATTGGCACAGCAATGGGAATTACTACTTCACTTCAGATGATAGGAATTGGTGTGTCAAATTTAATAGTTGGAGAGATTCTTGGATCAAGTGGCAAGTGAGTTAATAATAATAGTTTATATTGAGTAAAATAAAATAATTTTTAACTAAAGACCTTTTGGATTTACTTGGAAGACATCCAAAATTTGAACTGGCATTCAGAAAAGATTTATAATATTAAAGAATTGTTTGAAACTTGGCACTATGTTCAAAATATAATAAATAAATTTTTTAGTTGAAGAAATCAATAGTTTAATTTAAAAAGTAACATTTTAAGCCCCAATTTTGGTACTGTACATAATCAGCTTTTTGTCCAGAATTTAGAACAAACTAGAATTTACAATTGTAAATTACTTTATAATGTTCTAAAATCATTTAAAATTTAATAATTAAATTAAATATACTTCTAGCCCCAAAGTTAATCATTTAATGCATAGTTATATGCATTAAATGATTAACTTATTATTTATGGCTATAATTAAAAGGGCTTATCATATCAAGATGAGAAGGAATACAATCACTAAATAACCAATCACAAGATATTCAAATATAGCTTTAATTAATATAGGGAATGCATTTTGGGTACTCAGATCCCTCATCAGTCCATTGAAGGTTAGACATATAGTATTAAATAAACACCTAAAATATTGCAATAAGCACAGTTTAGATTAAAATAATTACAAATGACTCAGTGCACTGTGTATACAATTATTCTATTAATTAAATAAAATACTAAAATTAAAACTAATTAAAATAGTATAATATAATGGTAAAATCAATTGATTGTTTTAGTCCATCAGACAGTAATTTGTCTGTTAATTTCAAGTTCTGTTTAAAATTTATACAGAACTTGAAATTAAAAGTTGTACAAATAAACTGCTTACACAACTGGATGCAGTTCAAATAACAAACTAACACCGAAAATTTATCAATGAAAAACAAATACAAGGAAAAAGAATTTGTTTGCTTATTAAAGCAAACAAATGTTTTCAACTGTCTTAAATAGTCATCATGTTTTTAACTGATTAAATTGAAATGGAGATTGCAATTTGAATATAATTTTTAAATAAAAAGGAACATTAATTTTTTTTTATTTAAAAATTAAATTAAAAAATTCAATAAAAACTTTTAATATTATATTCTAATTGCAATCTCTGTTCATATTTAATCACTTAAAATACAATGATGACTATTTACGACAGTTGAAAGTGTTCATTTACTTAAAGTATTTTTCCATGCTGGATTTTTGATGTTAAGTGTTTAGTTAACAGTTGTGATTGAAATTATTTTACATAAGAAATTCTAGAATATAAAACTGGAAAATGAATAAAATCTCTAAATTAAATACAGTAGACTCCCCTATAAAACAGGTTCATATAATTTGGATTTGTATATAACAGAGAAAAAATTGCGACCGTATTCGTATAAACATGCTAAAAGAGACTCGTATAATTCGGTAAAACGTCATCTCCGACTTATGTCACAACAGGATTGGTCAAATTTAGACTAATAGTGGATATTGCACAAACCGTTGAGTTTAAACAAGTAGCGGACCTACTAAAAACCATTTATTATTTAACATCCATAAAAATTATATTTATATTAATGATGTCTCCAAAGTTCAGCGAATTTTTCACAGAAAAATAACTTATCAGAAAACATGCGCACCCCATTTGATGTGCCGCTCCATGACAAAAACAAGCTTAAATTAAGCAATGGTGTTGTTGAATGGTGCACACTTGGTAAGTAATCTTACAATTTTTTGTTTATAAAAAAATTATATGTGTTTTGGAAATGTTGAGTCAAATTAGTCTAGAATCAATTAATTTTATGGAAGAAAACCTTTCAAACAGCTGTAGTCCGTAACTGCATACGTGCCGGGCTGTGATTGGCTCATGTATTTAAGGACTCGTAAAACATGAATTTCATAAAGAATGTAACGTATCTACCGTGTTATAGGGGGATCGACTGTATATAACATTATTTAAATTAAAATTTTCATTATCTGCTAGCTAATTATTAAGTAAACTTTGATAGAACATTTGTACAAGTGGAAAATCAGAACTATTCAACAACCACTATGTGTAAATCTTTGGCATTGTGAGTTAATTAGTTTAGTGTGTTTCAAGAAAATTAAAATATAAAATGTTCTAATAATCTAAGCTGAGAGAGTTCCTTAATTAAAATAGAAGTATTCCTATAATTTGTACTGATGGTTGTAAAGCTCAGTGACAGTATAGTGAATGGTGGGCAAACCTTTTTGTGTGTGCCAAAAATTTACAAATAATATAATTAGAGTTACTGATGTGCCTGATAGTTCTTAATAAGGAAAAATTAATTTCAGCAGAATTTTATTGAAACAAGCTTAAAAATTAAATCAATAGAAATTAATATTAATTACAAATGTATTAATGAGATTTTTACTGTTGTATATTAGACGTCAAATATTTTATATTAGGTTAATATTTTGTCATTTTTAGTCATTGTATTTCTTAGTGTCTTTTATAAAATTTATTTGGGAAAATAATGACTCACAAAAGTTAAAGAGAAAATTGATAAAGTAGCTGTCACTAGTTTTTTAAACAACTTAAAAGTTTTAGGAATTGCATTCCAAATTCTCATTATTTCATCTTTTTGATTAGGTGAATAATTATTTATTTTCAATTATTTCCAATTTGTTTTTCAAATCTACAAATTTTTGTTTCCATATAGAACTTGTTTGGAAATCAATTAATTGTATTTCTAATCTTCTAAATTCAGCCACTTGAAAATGCCAAACAGCTTATTAACTGATATTGTATTTGGATGCAAAATAAATTTTGATGCTTTTGCAAATTGTCTAAACTGCATAAATCTTGAAGAAAATTCATTAGTTATTGATTCAATAATTGCAGAAAATTCAAGTCAATTTAACTTTATCTAGTTTTTCATTAGAATCTAAATCTGTAAAGAATTTTTTTGTATTTGGAAAATATTTGAAAGTATTGGAAATAACATCACAATTAAAAATTTGTATTAGTAATTTCACTTCAAATGTTTTGATTAAATCAAACATGACAATAACTGTCTTGTTAATGAACAAACAGATTTTAATCAAACCAAAAGCACATTATACAGTATTAAATTCATTTTAATGGTAGATTTTTTCAAATTGCCTCCATCTGATTCAGCACAAAATTCAAGTCTTTTTTTCAAAAATCTGGAAACTCTTTCTAGCATGTCTTATTAACAGCCTTTTTTTTCAAAAATCTGGAAACTCTTTCTAGCATGTCTTATTAACAACCTTTTTAATTGCAGTCTTTAATTGTTCTGCATTCTTTGGCCCTTCTAACAATTATCTTTGATATAACCCAGAGAAAAAAGTCACATGGGTTTAAGTCAGGACTGTAGTAAGAAGACAATTCAACATCACTACCCACAAATTTTGGGTAACTTAATCCAGTAACATGATCCTGATATGTGTTGAAAATGCTTTCAAACACTCTTGGGTGCAGTGGGGAGTAGTGTCATCGTGCATAGTGATATTTCTGGACAAAATAAGGGAAAAGGAAAAATTTGGTCTCCAAGAAACTTTTATATATGGGATCTGTGACTGGCTGGAGTCTCAATGAAATTTAAGTATGTGATACTTGACATAATTGCAACCCATACTGTAATCTTCACTGGACACAGTGACTTGTGGATTTGATGTTCCCCATAATTGAAAGTTTTGCTTATTAACATAAGCCATCAAGATGAAAATGTGCTTTGTCCACGAATATTATTTTATTGGCATCTAATATTCCATTCTCAAGCATTTCCATCATTTATTAGTAAAGTTCACAGGAGTTGCTATCACACCTTGGCTAAGTTTCTGATGAATGGTAAATTTGTAAGCATGCACCTCGAGAAAATGTTTAAGAATAATGCAGAGAGATACTTTGTCGATGGCCAGTCTTTCTTTCTGCTGCCTTCCTAATGGAACTGCTTGGATTAGCTTTGAAAAAGTTTTCAAAATTTCTTAGACTTTCAGGAGTCAAAACTGAAATTTCAGGGCTCAAGTTGTCATGGTGGTGATCATCTAGGGCAGTGGTCCCCAACCTCCGGACCCGTACCGGTCCGTGGATCAAATGGTACCGAGCCGCCCAAGGAACATTAAATTACTGGTATTTCCATTTTATTTACTATGGTGTATTTCTCTCGGGTTTGTGCAGCTTTTAATGGACGACGGAACAACGGAATAAACTGGACATAAGAAACACACTTCGGGTGTCATTGTCTCCTATTACCCCCAGACGGAACCATCTTATTGCAAAAAAACAAGCTCAGGGTTCTCATTGATTTAGTGTTCTAGTGAGTTAAAATGTTAAATCACATTATATTCATTTTTTGGTGTAACTGTATTTTATTTTGAAGGCATGTTTAAATACAATTAAATTAAAATTATTAAACCAAAACAATCTAAAATATAAACAATCAACGTCCCCCCTCAGCGGGCTGTGGTAAAATTATCAAACATTGACTGGTCCGCGGCGATAAAAAGGTTGGGGACCGCTGGGTTAGAAGACCTAACCACACTGTGATCTATTTAACCTTAACCCAACAGCTAACTACCTTATCCTACATTTAAATAACTTAGTAAATCAGTAAAAGTTGGTTAAGAAAATTTTAATGAAAACTCCTTTGTCATATTACTGTATATTCTGTCATTATCATAAAAAAAATCATCATACATCTAGAAAAACCCTCAGACCCATCAAACAGTAGCAGATAGTTGGTGAAGTGACCCAAGAAATTTAAAATTATACTAGTTGAAATTAGTGCTGGATTAGTGATGGTTGACTTGTAAATAGAAATATTGATATTTAGAAAATTTTTGTCACATGGAGAAAAATTACAAGCATGTTTTCATTTAAAATAGAGAAGAATTACACCTTCTATATAATTGTACCATATTAGTTGGATCCTTCATTTATTTCCTATGAGATGTAAAATATGTTTATGACTAAAAATTAAAAAATATATTGCAAATATTAATATAAATATTACCTTGAGCAGCAATTGATATTTCATAATACGTTGTACTGGCTTAATGAGCAAATCAGGCAATTGTAACTTATGACCAAACTTCTGTCTTAACTCCTGAAAAAGATAAATTTCTACATTTCAGAATAAATTACTATTACATAAAATTTCAAAATGCTTATAAAATTAAAACTGAAAATTAAAAAAAAAAAGTTTATAAAAAAGCCAATTTAAAACCCCCTTTGAAATTNATTTTTTGTTTGAATAAGGAAATGACTCCCTTATTTTTTCCTGTCATTGCTGCCGCAACACTTCAGAAAATAATATTCAATTTAAACTAGACGAATTACATCGAAAAATATTTATTTATAATTTCTTCTAAACATCTCGCGGGCCGGATAGAAACTTTTCGCGGGCCGTAGCTGCCCACCGTTGCTCTAGGTGTCTCTACTCTCCATAATTATGTCATACAGGTATCCCACGTACAACATGGTTTGATAATTGGGGATATTCCCCATACAACACAACTTCCAGTTTTGCTCTAACATGGTTTTGAAAATCCTCCGTACAAAATTTCACAATTTTTAAGTATAAACCCTGTTATTTGATACATTTTTATTCAAGTAAGCATGCATGCTGTCTCAAATTTTCCCATGGATTTTAGAATAGTGAAATTTTCATTTGGTTTTGTGCCTTTCTTCAGGTATACTTTAATGAAAATTGATAGAGCAATTTGTTTCTTCCTTGTTCTAGATTTCCTATCAACCTGGTGTCATCGTTGTTGCTTTCAGACTTTAGACTCCAAGACTGTGTTTTGTTTTTATAGCTAAACTTTACTAAATACAGAGATTAATTTAAACATTTTAGTTAAGTGTTGTTAAACTTTTTTTCAACACAGGTAAGTAATCATTTGTAAAAATGACAAACGAAATACAGTGGTATCTTGGTACTCAAACAATTTGGTATTCAAACACAAATTCTGGAAAATAAATTGCTTAGTCTTCGATTGAACAAACATGAACAGCTAGGACAAATTTTTGATTAACAACATTTCTTACTTTTATTTTGTCACACATTTATGTATGACAAATTGGTAAAATTTTTATGGTAAAAATTTTACCAACAAAGATTTTTATGGTAAAAATTTAAAAAATTGAAGATGTTACCGATATTTCTGATAAAGATCAACAAAAAAGCTCAGATGATGACAATAATTTGTAAAAAACAAAATACCCTCCTTTGACTAAAATTAATATTAACATGTAACACAATACTTTTAATTATGATAGTTAATTATTGATTACTTTAATAAACATAACAATTTCTCTTAGTAATGAAAATGAACAGTACACTTTTGTTAACTTCTGGAACATAATTGTATTTGTATTAGTCCTTTGTTTCATATAGCATGAATTTGCGTAACATGGCACTGCAAATGATAACAAATCAAGTGGAATCTCATTTTCTATCAAATTTCAAGAAAGCCATTGCATCGGATAACAATCAGATAAATTAGGCAATATTGCAATAATAATTTTCTAATTTATGAAACACATTTTTGTATGGATTATCAAACTGATAATTTCTATTCCCCAACCTCCGGACCCGTACCGGTCCGTGGATCAAATGGTACCGAGCCGCCCAAGGAACATTAAATTACTGGTATTTCCATTTTATTTACTATGGTGTATTTCTCTCGGGTTTGTGCAGCTTTTAATGGACGACGGAACAACGGAATAAACTGGACATAAGAAACACACTTCGGGTGTCATTGTCTCCTATTACCCCCAGACGGAACCATCTTATTGCAAAAAAACAAGCTCAGGGTTCTCATTGATTTAGTGTTCTAGTGAGTTAAAATGTTAAATCACATTATATTCATTTTTTGGTGTAACTGTATTTTATTTTGAAGGCATGTTTAAATACAATTAAATTAAAATTATTAAATTAAATCAATCTAAAATATAAACAATCAAATGTCCCTCCTCAGTGGGCCGTGGTAAAATATCAAATGTTGACCAGTCTGCAGCGATAAAAAGGTTGGGGACCGCTGATCTAGGGTACCATGTTCAAGGAACTTTTAAATCACCCTATTGACATCATATTACTTTGTTTAGTATATGAGATATAAGAACTTAAAATTTGACATTAACATTCAGAAATGAAAAAGTCTCATTTTCTTACCTTCTAAGTGTTCTGTCACTAGGGTTTCTGGATGTACCAAACTTAGCCAGAGCACTTAGTGTGAAATTCCCTATCTGTTCATCATTCTGGTAATATACTACACAAGAAAAAGCTTCTGATCCTTGCTTGGATCGGTCTTGTGTTCATTTAATTAAGCTGTCATTTAATTAATTTAATTGTTGTCATAAAAAAAATGGCACTTGTTTACTAAAACATTGATACTCTAGGTCAAGGGTGGGCAACCTTTTTTATAACATGGGCCAGAATAAATTTTACGTTTTTTCTGCGGGCNAATTCTGTTCTCCCATTCTTTGTTTGAATAAGGAAATGATTCCCCTATTTTTTCCTGTCATTGCTGCCGCAACACTTCAGAAAATAATATTCAATTTAAACTAGACGAATTACATCGAAAAATATTTATTTATAATTTCTTCTAAACATCTCGCGGGCCGGATAGAAACTTTTCGCGGGCCGTAGCTGCCCACCGTTGCTCTAGGTGTCTCTACTCTCCATAATTATGTCATACAGGTATCCCACGTACAACATGGTTTGATAATTGGGGATATTCCCCATACAACACAACTTCCAGTTTTGCTCTAACATGGTTTTGAAAATCCTCCGTACAAAATTTCACAATTTTTAAGTATAAACCCTGTTATTTGATACATTTTTATTCAAGTAAGCATGCATGCTGTCTCAAATTTTCCCATGGATTTTAGAATAGTGAAATTTTCATTTGGTTTTGTGCCTTTCTTCAGGTATACTTTAATGAAAATTGATAGAGCAATTTGTTTCTTCCTTGTTCTAGATTTCCTATCAACCTGGTGTCATCGTTGTTGCTTTCAGACTTTAGACTCCAAGACTGTGTTTTGTTTTTATAGCTAAACTTTACTAAATACAGAGATTAATTTAAACATTTTAGTTAAGTGTTGTTAAACTTTTTTTCAACACAGGTAAGTAATCATTTGTAAAAATGACAAACGAAATACAGTGGTATCTTGGTACTCAAACAATTTGGTATTCAAACACAAATTCTGGAAAATAAATTGCTTAGTCTTCGATTGAACAAACATGAACAGCTAGGACAAATTTTTGATTAACAACATTTCTTACTTTTATTTTGTCACACATTTATGTATGACAAATTGGTAAAATTTTTATGGTAAAAATTTTACCAACAAAGATTTTTATGGTAAAAATTTAAAAAATTGAAGATGTTACCGATATTTCTGATAAAGATCAACAAAAAAGCTCAGATGATGACAATAATTTGTAAAAAACAAAATACCCTCCTTTGACTAAAATTAATATTAACATGTAACACAATACTTTTAATTATGATAGTTAATTATTGATTACTTTAATAAACATAACAATTTCTCTTAGTAATGAAAATGAACAGTACACTTTTGTTAACTTCTGGAACATAATTGTATTTGTATTAGTCCTTTGTTTCATATAGCATGAATTTGCGTAACATGGCACTGCAAATGATAACAAATCAAGTGGAATCTCATTTTCTATCAAATTTCAAGAAAGCCATTGCATCGGATAACAATCAGATAAATTAGGCAATATTGCAATAATAATTTTCTAATTTATGAAACACATTTTTGTATGGATTATCAAACTGATAATTTCTATAACATTGTATGTATGATATTTTTGAATTAAAGACCTGTAGGCACCAACGTGGACGATGGTCGATTGGCACTACAATCCTTTGTTTAGTCGTAAGTAGCGGAGCTCTTGTCGAACACACCTGAACTGTGTCGTGGCAGGTCGAATAAGCGTGGTCGTCTGACGAAACGCTCACGTCATCGACGGGAAGCCCTCTGGTGGCGACTGTAGGTGCTAGCGCCTCAGACCTTTTCTAAAATTTAATATTTTTATTTCAATTTCTTAATCTGAAATTACATGACTGAATTACATAAAATTGCCAACAAATATATGGTATACAATGGTATAAAATTGCATATAGTACCCTAAAACTCTAATTATTCATTATTAGTCACTTGCAGTCATTCACTAGCCCTCAACTGGTCAACTACTAGAGCCATATGATCATTCACTAGTGATTTTTAAATTTTAAAAACATCTTGTCATTAATTTAATCAATATTAAAAAAAATTAAAAATTCACTTTTTGAATGAGTAGTGAGAGTTCTTGGTAACCAGCAATGACCATTACTTATGTTAAATGTCTGTTTGTTAAGTGATTATATTCAAATCTCCTTATCAAGGTGTTTAGTTGGTCATTTACTGGTGCGACTACCCTAAATACATCACATCACATCAACTAGATACCACTTCTTAGCCAATCAAAAAGTTGCTATTTTGGCCATGCTCTTTTTTGTCTATTGTTTGATCTTGGTTTAATATTGAATCATGCAAGACTCCAACATAAAGTATTTGAAAATCAAAACTAACCAGGTTATTCTAAAGAACAACTGTTAATTATACGAGGGCATCCAAAATAAAGAATATTACTATTTTTTTCATTTTTTAAAATCAAATGACAATTAATTACTTAAAATTTTTAAGTAAACAGAGGGAAAGTATGGTGATTAGTCGAAAAAATGACCCCTTAAGATTTTTACATTTTTGGACTCAGATGACCTTGAAACATCTATGAAAAAGTTTGGGGATAATATTCTGTATATATGGATGTCAGTGTATGTGGGGCCACAGTTTTGTTCACCCCATCTGAAGCTTAACTCCTGTGCTTTTTGTCAAAAATTTCATGGAGCTTAGGGGAATTGATGTTATTAAATTTTGGTGATTAAAGGTCTAGGGAGTCATGTGTCATATCTTGAGTGAGGTTGGACTTAATGACAATTTTATTTGTTATTAGCATTTAAATTTTTTATAAACCATCCCTACCCTCAGAATTAAGCTTTTTATTTTTAACTATTATAAAATGACAAAAGTTTTTAATAATAGAACAGATGGTTCCACCAAATATTGCCAGGAATGTTAAGTAACTCGTTGCTGGATTTTTTTTATATACTCACCATTACAATTTAAGTACTTGTAGTACAACACTAGTTTTTGGATTACTTTGTCATAGACTTCCACTGCCAATCCTTTCAGCCAGTTAATAATAGCTTTTTTCATCTTGTCATTCATTCCAAAATGTTCCAAATCCACCTTTTGGCTTGGGACAGTGAAAGTCACTGGGGGACAGGTTGGGACCGTATAGTGGATAGTTGAAAATGTCCCAGCCAAATTTAGGAAACAAACACAGCTTGTGGGACCATACTCTTCTGCAGTCACTCATTATCTTCGTCAATTAAACATTAAAACAGTGGTCACCAAATTTTTTGACCTCGCGGACCACTAATAGGATTTTTTGTGTTAAATGTATTTATAAAAAAAATTGTGATTAAGAACACATAAAATGTACCTAGTTAATAAAATGAAACTATTAATTGTAACCAAATTACGAAAGCTTTATTAATAAACCATAATAAAATAAACAAAAACTGTAAAAACAAAACAATTAAAAAATGGTTTAAGTATATCAAACCGGCAACGGTGATGCCCCAAGTGTCGAAAGTAAATACTTCTTCGCACGTGAATTGGTGGAAACGAAACACTGTTTGTACGTGATATATCGATATAAAGACAATGATTATATTCTACGAGTTTTTATAACTTTTCACGTATTGTTATGAATTGAATTATGTTTCAATGCATCTTAAAACAACGTGATGAGTAAGCATATTCCACATTTTTCTGGGGACCAGCGAAATTTTCTCGCAGACCACTACTTTGGCGATCTCTGTATTAAACACCACTTTCTCACACGTGTTTCATTCCTGTGATCAGCATACTTCCATGTTTATGAATTTCTATATAGCTATAGCTATATTATTCCCTCCCAATCCCGAGGTAACTTGGGCAGTTTACATAGCGTTACAAATGAATAGACCAGTACATATTGTTATATATGTATGACCTATGCCGATTTGTTTAATTATTTTTGGCGCGAAAATTTTTAATGTTTTATTAATTAGCTAATTAATTGCGCTATTTTCTATAGGAGTTTTTATCAAATTAATTAAATCGTTCTAAACTTCTGTTGACCGATTTGACATCAGTAAAATTTTTTAAACGCTACAGGCTTTTTTGTTTTTTATTCAGTAGAATTTTTTATATATACTTTTTTCCGATCCTCCTGTGTTTTAATAGCATAAAACTCTGAAATTTTGTTTTATATTTGAATTAGGGTTTCTCAAAGGAGATCCCGGTTGTTTTTTAATCCGGAAAATCCTGCAAATTTCTTAAAAATTCACTTTTTTCTAATTTTGTGTTAAGGTTGAGGAAATTTTGCAAATAGAAAGTAGCTTATGAGTTAATTATGTCAGAATATATTTGTATTTATTAATTTTAAACCTACTTATTAGTTAATTTTTGTTTCTTATGGCATGTCACAAATGGTCAATAATCAGTACGTAGCTTATTTGTGGCATGACTCTGAAAATTCTTTACTTCTCGGAACCTGTAATATCTGGAACAATTGTGCTTACGCTGTCTTAATTTTTAACCATGCCCGGTAGATTCGATAACTGTGTAACGCCAGGTTGTGCAAATTGGGGAAGGATACAAACGAGTACGAAGTTTGCAAGTATGAAGTTTTTCTTTGTAAACCAGATTATTAAAGCCAAACGAATTGCCGAATTATCGGGCTATGATGTTTCTATTAAAGCAGCCGAGGTAGACAAATCAAGAATACTAGACAGCAAAAGAAGTACTACTATCTCGAAATTTTCCAGGCTATAAGTGAAAAAAACATCTGTATTCTCTTAAATGCATCAAAGAAGATTCCACTAACATCAATTAAATCGGAAAGTGCATTCTCGGTAGTGGGACTTTTCGTTACTAAAGTAAGAATCGGAGTGTTGACCCTCTTTGCTTTTTAAAATCTTAATACAAAATATTATTGCAAATTTTTATATGTTTTATTTAAAACATACAAAAATACCTTTTATTAAGTTAGAAGTTTAATCTAAGTTCATTTTTTTTTCAACTCGATTCAAAGAATTTTGTTGTTGTATGCATGTAACGCACCGTTTACGAAACCCAAAAGGGGTTACATAATAGTGGGGTTCAAGTACCAGGCCTGGACTTTCCAAATAAAAAAACAATTTCCACAACCACAGACAATAATTAACAATAAATATAAAGTTTAATGCTATTGACAAAAAAAAGACAATGGGTTAATTGACCCCAACAGGAAGTTAAGTAATCGAAAAGTAGTAACAAAATCAATAATCAAAGACAATTATACTTATAACATCCAAATCCACAAAACTTAGCTCCACCTTAAAAAATATGCTTTTACAGCAAAAGATACGATTTCCTCTAATTTATCACCGCTGTCTCACCCACAGTGGTCACCTGAAGCTACCTACCTTTGTCATGGATTTGCCACCTTTTATTATACCTCGAGTGCAGCTCTGCACTGTCTTAATTTACATAAGATGTCGTTCCAGGATCAGGCACCGATGCAAACTAAGTTTGCTTTTTCTTTCATGGTCACTGGTGCTTAGGAGTTTGTCCTTAACAAAAAAAAGAACCCCAAAAGGAAAATAATTAAATAAAAATAACGCCCCAAAACATAAAATAACGATTGGACATTGACTCCTTTACATGCAGTTTCCAGCAAACTTTAATACATTTTTTCTATTTGTGAACATTTCTATGTAATTCAAAGGTAATTTTTAATATATATCTTATACAGCATTATTAATATGATTTTGGAGGTTGCAGAACGTATTAAATTACTTTAAAAAATGAAAAATAATTATATCATTTCATTTCATATTTTGTATATCTTAAAAATAATTAATTGTCTCGGGATCTCGGGGAAACAGTTCACTTTTATCCCGGGACAAGCAAAAGACCAGGAAATGAGAAACCCTAATTTGAATACAGGTATACCTCGCCTTACGTCGGTAATTGGTTCCAGGAGAGGCGACTTAAGTCGAATTTACTCGTCACTAGGTTAAACCACAAATAACCATTCCCAGTTTTGTATTTTATTTATAAATGCATTTTTAATAATATATGGTTAATAAGAATCTATTTTGATTAAGCTTAAAAACTAAAATTTAGTTGTTTGTAATATAGTACAGAAAAAAGTAATCTAAATTTACGAATTCATGTACGCACAGTACAGTACATACTTGTAAATGTACAGTACGTATGTTGTAACGTTGTGACTTATCTGTAGTAACTTGAACTGGGTGTCGAGTCAGGGGTGAACATTCCAACATACCTTTCGGGAGTCGGGGAGAGTTCTTGTGTAGTCGTCACCCCAGTCGTATCAAGAAGGAATAAAGTTAATTGTTGATTAACTACGTGTTTTTTATGTGCAACAGTGTCGAAAACAAGAGCGATATAAAAGTGACGACGAGGATTAAGATAAAGACTTACCAGCAGAAATTACAATTTGAGATCAAAAGTCAGAAATGTCGATCCCAGGAACATCAACCAGTGCAGTTCGTTTCGAGCCATTCAAGATGGACAGCCAGTGGAAAACTTACAAGGACCGCTTTAATTTTTGCTTGAAGGCAAACCAGATTGAAAATGACCAAGATAAGTGTGCTTTATTTTTTACTGTGTGCGGTGAAACTCTATATGAACTTGTAGTAATGCTCATAGCCCCGAAAGAAACGACACAAGTTAACTTTAATGAAGTAATTAACGCTCTTGATAGTCATTTTAACCCGAAACCTAGTGAAATCGTCGAATCGTTCAAATTTAACCAGAGGTCGCAAAAACCAGGAGAGAGTATCAACGACTATGTCGCGGAACTACGGAAAATTGCAATGAATTGCAACTTCGGCGCCTCACTAGAGCGTATGTTAAGAGATAGGCTAGTGGCTGGTTTAAGGGATAAAGGAATACAACATGTGTTATTGGCAAAAACGGATACTACTTATAAGGCCATTTTGGATGCAGCATTGGCAGCAGAGGCAGCATCTAAAGATGTTAGCCAGCTTGGGCCAAACGGAAACAACGCCCAAGTGTATAACTTAAAGGCGGACTACAAGAGAAAGAAAGAGTCAGCCGTATTACGCTGTTTTCGATGCACCAGAAGTCATAACCCGAATAATTGCAGATTTGCTCAGGTAATCTGTAATTTCTGCGGAAATAAGGGACACATAGAAAAAGCATGTATCACGAAACAAAAGAGTGGAGGAAGAAAAATTCCAAACCAGGGAAGAAACCAAATTGGGCCACAACGGAAAGAGGTATCCAGCCAGAGAGCCAAAGTACACCGAATTGAGGAACATAAAAATGTAACATCGAATCCGGTAGAGGAATATACATCTCTATTCAAAATACGTGGAAGTAAGATACCACCCTTAAAAATCTTAATCAATATTGAAAATATACCAGTCATGATGGAAATTGATTCAGGGGCGGGGTACACTGTAGTGAGTGAACAGACCTTAAAAGAAATTAAAATCCAGCGAGACCAGTTAGAACCGGAAGAAGTCAAATTACAGACATGGGCGGATCAGAATCTGGAGGTAGTGGGCACTACAATGGTGAGTGTACAATTTAAAGGAAGAGTTATGAATCTACCATTGTTAGTGATTAAAGGAAATGGACCAGGACTTGTTGGAAGAAATTGGTTTGAACCATTAGGAATCAGAATAGAGGGACTATATCACCAACATGATGCAGAGGATCTGATACAAGAATTCCAGCATTTATTCAATAATTCAGAAATGGGTCTATTTCGAGGCGAGGCAGTCAGTTTAGCGATAAATAAAGAAGCTAAGCCTATTTTTATGCGGGCAAGACAGGTTCCTTTTGCATTGAGAACAAAGGTAGAACAAGAGTTGAATCGACTTCATCAGTTAGGAGTTATAGAACCAGTTAGAACTTCTAAGTGGGCCACTCCTGTGGTACCCGTTGCAAAACCAGATGGCAGTGTACGTTTATGTGGAGATTACCGCTGCACTGTAAACAGAGAGGCAATAAAAGTAGATGTATACCCATTGCCGGCCATTAACGATATACTTGCTTCATTATCTGGTGGAAAGGTATTTGCCAAGCTAGATTTCAAGGAAGCGTACTTCCAATTTCCTGTGGACCAGGAGTCGTCTGAGATACTGACTATAAACACATGCAAGGGTTTATACAGAATGAAAAGATTACCATTTGGAGTGAGTAGTTGTCCAGCTATTTGCCAGAGAGAGATGGAAAAGATCGTAGGAGGTATTCCAGGGACAATTGTGATGATAGATGATATACTTGTCATGGGACTCAATGAAGAAGCCCTACATCAAAAGTTGAGGAAAATTCTTAACCGGATTTCAGAAGCTGGACTAAAACTGAACAAAAGCAAATGCCTATTCAAAACAAATCAACTTCAATTTTTAGGATATTTTATAGATGCTCAGGGCATTCGACCCACACCGGATAAAATTGCGGCGATCCAACAGGTTCAGGACCCGAAAAACAAACAAGAGTTACAAGCATTTTTGGGATTTGTAAACTTCTATGATAGATTTTTGAAAGATAAAGCAACCGAAGCTGAACCATTATATAGACCCACAGCTTCACCATATGGAGTTGGAGCAGTAATTTCACACATATTACCAGATGGATCAGAAGCTCCTATATACTTTGCATCGAGGACACTCCACCCAGCAGAAAGAAATTATTCACAATTCGAGAGAGAAGTATTAGCTATAATCTTTGGCATCACAAAATTTCATAATTACCTAGCTGCTCGAAATTTTACTATATATATGGATTGTAAGCCAGTTGTGGGCCTTCTGAACCCTGCTAAACCAATTCCTGAATTAATCTCACCCAGAATGATTCGTTGGTGTTTGAGATTAGCAGCATACTCATATAGGATTGAACATCGTCGGTCAGCAGAGATAACTAACATTGATGCATTATCGCGTATACCAACTACTGTGGAAGAAAAGACTATCCCCGAACCAGGAGAGATATTCCTTATATTTGAACAGCCAGAATTGCCCATCACATCTCAGGAAGTAAGCAGAGAGACAAACAAAGACTCAGTGTTAAAAAGAGTTGAACATGCAATCTTACACAGATGGCCACTTAGTAGTCCAGAAGAACTTATGCCTTTCGCTAGGTGAAAGCTAGAACTTTCAATTCACCGCGGCTGCATTTTATGGGGACAAAGAGTAGGTATTCCTAGAACCTTGCAACCACAGCTATTACACCTGTTACACTCCACACATTACACCTGTTACACTCCACACATGAGGGCATGTCTAGAATGAAAAGAACAGCCAGGAGTTATTTTTGGTGGCCTGAAATGGACTCCCAGATTGAAGAGACGGTATCGATGTGTAGAAAATGCCAAGAACAGAGGTCAAACCCAACCCCAGTTAAAGACACTCATTGGCCATCACCCTCGGGACCCTGGGACCGAGTACACATTGATCATGCAGGACCACTTTATGGACGTACATATTTTATTCTAGTGGATGCTTATTCGAAATGGGTGGAGGTAGAAGAAGTACAAACTCAGTCAATCCAGGAAACCGTGAAACTATTGAGAAGAATATTTAGTACACATGGACTACCAAATACAATTGTATCCGACAATCATCAAAGCTTTAAATCCCAAGAAATGGAAGAATTTATACGAAAAAATGGAATACAGCACATATTTACCCCTCCATATCATCCCTCTTCCAACGGACAAGTAGAGAGACAAGTGCAAACTATAAAGAAGAGAATCGAAAAATTACATCACAGCCAAGAAAAAAGTGAGGTGTTGCTCCCCAGACTTTTGTTTAGCTTATGCACAACACCTAGTAGCACTACAGGAAAAACGGCAGCAGAACTGTTGATGGGAAGAAGACTACGTACCGTCTATGATCGATTAAATCCACACTTATATAAGGAGAGAAAGGAGGAAACAAGAATACGAGAATTCCAAATAGGAGACAACATCAATTACAGATGTTATAGAGACGCTAAGAAGTGGAAACCAGGTAAGGTGACAAAGAAGACCAGACCATATACATACATGATAGCCTCACCAGAAGGAACTATAGAAAGAAGACATATTGATCAACTGATAGCTCGAAGAGAACAACCACTCCAGAACAAGCAACATCCAGTTTGTCAGAACAACCAACATCCAGCTCCCCAGAATAATCAACATCAGGACAAAGGACCACCGGTTAGAAGGAGCTCTAGAACACGGACACTACCTGCACATCTCCGAGACTTCATTTTAGAGGAGGAAGATCTGTTGTAACGTTGTGACTTATCTGTAGTAACTTGATCTGGGTGTCGGGTCAGGGGTGAACATTCCAACATACCTTTCGGAGTCGGGGAGAGTTCTTGTGTAGTCGTCACCCCAGTCGGTTGTATCAAGAAGGAATAAAGTTAATTGTTGATTAACTACATGTTTTTTATGTACAACAGTGTCGAAAACAAGAGCGATATAAAAATGTACATGTTTACAATTTAGCGATGTTTACAGTACATCGCGGACTCTCTATTTGTGAATGTGATTTGCTCTAAGACATTATAAAATATGATGATTTTGTAAAGTTAAATAACAAATACAGTTATTAAAATTATCTTGCGACAGTAGAAAATAAACTATATTAAATTTATCAATATCGAGGGGCGCCGACGACGACACCAAACGGTAGATATTGGAGCTACCGTGGAAAACACCAATATTGAGCACTTAAAGACCGCTAAATAAGACGACAACACGCAAAAACATGTTTTCATGTTTCGTTCTTTAGGATTTATGATGAATATATTAACATTTACTGTAAATGTACATATTTTAATATGATTTTGTGCGCTCTAACGCTTTTCTAGTGATATTACGACTTCAATATTTGTGGCGGACGGACGTAAAGTCGAATAAAATGACTTAAAATTAATTTTTATTTTTTGACAAACGACGTAACTCGAGGTATACCTGTATGTGATAAATTAGTTCCCCTGCTGCTTTAAATCGATCTTTCCCGCAGGCATACATGAGAATGTCCCGGGAAAGCTGCCACCAACTTTTCTCAAGGTCAACAAGATTGTAAACAATACTGCACGTGAAATTTCACGCATTGTTAAATGATAGATATATCTGAAGGGTGTTTTTTCTATAAAAAATTTTTTTAACTTTTTTAGTTTTTATAAATAAATTTTATTAAAAAGTTATATTAATTACGGTAATTAAAGCGCGAATTTAGTTTAGATATGTTTGTAGCAGAGGGGCAAAAGGACAAACTTTCTTTGTGCTTAGAAAATGAATAACACTTCACATTTGGCAGGATTTTCAATTTTTGTAAACATTCTAACCATGATAAAATAGTAATAAGCTTGCCATTATTGAAACTCTACACTGCTAACACATCAGAAAGCAAATTAACTGTCATCAATTCAAGGTCAATTTGCATGATCAATTTTTTCTGGATGCCCCCTCACAGTAAGTTCTGCCTAAAAAGCTGATTACGTACCAAAATTGGGTAAAACGTTATTTTTCAAATAAAACTATATATGTCAAGTTATGGAAACCAATAAATTCAATAAAACAAATTTAAAGGAATTTATATATTCAATAAGGAACTTGTGTAATTTTTTGCTTTTTGATTTCACCACATAAATTTGGTTAAAGTATATTTTTGTTGTGGCAACATATTCAACAGTCAGTAACTACACCTGAGGATGGCCTATTCCATGAGGCTGAAAACGTTAGTGTTTAATGTTTCATTGTCAGTAACTACATTATGGGGATCTTATAAATATCAGTTTGAGAAAATCTCATTATTGGCTAAATTTCAATACTTTACCATTTTATTAGTTATTCATTCACTTGATTTTATTTTTAATATAAATATGTGTATATTAGTATCAAACAGATTTATGTAAAGGTGAGTTCAAATGAAACCTGTTTGAGATGTGTAAACATTGGGTGAGAGAGAATGGAAAAGATGAAATAGAAATAGTGGTATGTATTAAGCTTCATTAAATACTATGTTTATTAGAAGTTACCCATGCATTTAGACAGTCATTGTTCACAGACAGAATTCATTGTTAACCCAAAGATTTCAATAGTTCAGGATTGGTTCAAGTAGCAATGTCCTTTCCATCCTCATTGGTGTCAGATCTTTGTCCCTCTAGAAATTTCTTTAATAATCTAAAAATATTCTACATATAGCAAGATTTGTCAAATCTTGACTATATGTAGACTCCCACTTCTACAGGCTAATGAATCAATAATCTTGGTGATGTGCAATCCTGCATTGTCATTGTGAATGATGACTCTTAAAGACAGCATGCTAGGTCACTTGAAAGCTGTGTGCAGAATATTGTGTGTTTGGTCCTTAAACTCCAGTAAGATGAGTTCCTGTATGTTGAAGAATGTAGGGATCCATCTTACTAGTGTCTTTCTGGCTGACTGCTGTATTTTTAATTTTTGGGTTGGATGAGCTGGCACACTGATACCACTTTCCTATGAAGTGACACCACATTTTGTCCTCTGCCACTGTGGTATAGGAATTGCACCCTCTGTTGCAAGCTGACATCCACCTGCTATTCCTTGTGTTCAATCATCATGCAGGGTACTATTGGCAACACTTTCCAGTACTCAGGGTTTTTAGGAGACAATCTTCTGTATAGTACCAATGGAAATGTCAAATTCACAAATACTTTTGTCAACAGTTTGCCTTGATAGCAGTCAATGGATGCAGACTATTGATCACAACTTTGTGTGCTTGACTAAGACACTGCAAATCTGCCATTTCCTCTGATGGCTCCACTGGCTTCCATCCCTTGGCTGATGTGGTTAGAAATCTATCCAAGCAGGTAATTCAGTTTTTAACAGTTATCTTCAATGCCAAGTGTCTAGACATGAAGCCAGTGGAAAATTTGAAAACACTGCATCATGACATAGTTCCACTTAGCACTTGCATTCCAAACCTCAACTGTCAACTTATCATGTATCACTCTAAACAAATTTCATAGTATTTATTTATACATACATATATATAAATAAATGCATGTAATTAAAAAAAGAAGGTATATATATATACTTTAAAAATTTCATGCAAATAACCCACATCATTGCACAATTCACACAGATTATCTGCTGATTTTAGAAAACATGAAAAATCCTTTAAGTGCATAGATTGTCTTAATTTTTTGAAGTGCTGAAGAAATTTATAAACATGCCTATCTTTAGTTTCTCTCATTTGTTTTTGTGCATTAAGTCAAGCTTTAATTGATATTAGACATTACTTAGTTTTTAAAACAAGTTCTCTGGGAGAATTATTAGAAACTTCATGGTTTTGTACAGAAGTTGAACTGCCAAATAAATTTAATGGTGACCTTCATTTACTATCAATAAATTTGATAATCAAATAAACTTTAAAAAAATGTATAGTCGATCCCCATAACACTGTTGATTTTTCTGTTTTATATGAATTCCATATTTTATGAGTCACTTAATTTTACAAATACAGTAGAGCGTCGATTATCCGAATCAATTGGGGACTGGGGTTGTTCGGAAGATCGATGTTTCAGATAACCGATTGCACACGAAAAAATATATTAATTTATCCCATTTTGACATTTTTCTCTGTTGCGTGTTGCTTCGCGTTGAATTTTCGTTGATGTTAAGCCTAACGAAGACTATTGTATCGTTAAAAATTATTTTTTAATTTTGTATGAACAATACAGAACCTCGATTATCCGGACTAATTGGGGATGAAGGTAGTCCGGATAATCGAAACAAATACTTTAATTTGTCTTTTAATGATAGTACATCACGTTTTCTTTTCGATGACATATAAAAGTAAATATTGTATTTAAACCGTGATCAAATTGTCAAGAAACAAATGTTTGTATTGAATTTGGCTACTACTGACCAAAGCTAACAGACTACCTATTGTTTAAAAGGCCCTCTGGTGGCGCAAGAAGACGAATTTTATAAAATAAAAAGCAGTTGAAACTGCATTTTTATGAATAAAAATTTGATAAACTATTTATCGTTTTATGACGAGTAAAATTTTTTCGTCGCGTTCGCGGCTTTTAAGTAATGCATAAACCTTCGAGGCGCGAGGCCCTTCGGACCGCGAGGCATAGGCGGTGGCCCACGTCGTCCATGCCTTACGCCGCCCTTGGTCATAGAAATGATGTAATTTGAATATAAATTATTTATAAATACGTATGTCAAGTTATATTTTTATTATGACGTAAAATATGTTTAAGAGTTTATGATCAGTGGGTGAGACGTTGTTGAAACAAAAAAGTTATGCATTCCATCACGTACATAAACAGTGTCGTAATTCGCCAAGTGCAAATCAGCAAATTCGTAAAATTTTTGTTTATTTTGAACAATCCGGATAATGGAGGTTCTACTGTATATTGAAAAATATAAAAACAATAAAAAATTATACTTCAGAAGTTAATTTAGTATCAAAACGTAAAATATTTGAGTAGCCCAAGACTGCAGCGCCACAGCACTGGCGAAAATTTAAATTTGCCGACGAATTCTTTCGGATGATTGACTTTCGGATAATCGATGCTCTACTGTATATGTGCCGGGCTGTGAATGGCTTTGTAAAATTTATGTCTTTGCACATATTTGTAAAATCTAAGTGACTTGTACAGCATAGAATTAATATAAAATGGAAAAATCAAGTGTTATGGGGGGGTCGACTGTACATAGTTATTTTTATTGCTAAGAAAGCAGACAACATGTTTGTGGAATTTATAACAGTAGAAATTTAATTTGTCATAATCTTTCAAATAAAATAGAGGAACTTCTCAAAAATGATCTCTAAGTGACCATCCATTAATTACATATATTATCAATAACAAAACTGACTCAAAAGTTGTATATTACTATACAGGTGATTGGCTTTTGCAAAATGAAATTTATAGAAAACTCCAAATATTTTTGAAAATATAATAGAAAACAAGATTCATTTAATAGGTCTCTCTCCTTTCCAGAGTACCAACATCTGAAAGATTAGTAAGATGGAAGTATGTGATGATCTATTTGCTCATAAATTCTCTAGGATGCATTCTGTCGTCCACTGCTTTAAATATTATTGACAGAAGAACAGTAAGTAGTGACTATGTAATAATTAAACTACATTATTGAATATATTAACTTTTATTTGTTTTCAGGGAGGCATTCTGAATTTTAGTCAGCAACAGCTGAGAGAGATACTTGGTATTTCAGAAAATATGGAAAATGAACAGTCAGAGGAAAATTATGAAGAAGCAGCAGAAGATAATGGTCCTCTAATTCAGAAAGCTAATAATATCATCAGTTAATTTTGGTTTGAATTTTTTTATATAAAAAACACACAAATTTGTATAGAAAATTTTTATTTAATCACACTTGGAGAAAGCAATCATCTTCACTCTGTAAAAAAAATTAAAAGAATATAAAAATAAAAGATGTGTTTATAGATTTTTTAAAAATATGTTTTATTAAAAAGACAATTACCCAACATTCTATACTGTATTATCTCAACCTTCTAGCTTCTCTTTCAGATTCCAGCAAAGTGAGAATATCACCTTCTCTCACCGGACCTTTGACGTTCCTGATGATCGAACGGTTCGACTCATCTAAAAACTCAACTCTCACCTATATAAGTTAAACAATATTTATAGGTCAATGATATGCTTTAAAATTTCAGAGTATTTAAAATTTAACTTAAAAATTTAATGAAGCTACAACAGAATCTCAATATAAAGGGGGCTGAAATTCATATTTCCAAATGAAGATAACTCCTTCTTGCCTTGACCAGAAGGCAGCTGACAGGAAGCTTATAAAAATGTATGTCCCATTTCTGTTGTGAATATTATGGTTTACTCAGTTGAGAAAGTTTATTTGAGAGGCTACAAGAAAGTTCAGCACAACAGAACATTGAGTAATACAAAATACCTATTACCAACCTGTTATAAATTTATTAATTTTGTTACTTTTGTGTTACACAATCAAAATTTTTTCAATTTTTATGATAATAATTAAAACAATGATTTAAATTACATTTATTTTTGGATTTTGAAACAGATTTTTGCAATTTAATTCTCTTAACCTGAAAATGTTTGTTTTCCTTCAACATTTTGTTTTATGAGCTAGAGTTTTGGTTTTTGTAAGCAATTTTTATAAAGCTAATTGTTTTAAAATAGTAGATTAGTTCATTAACACCTACCCTCAAACTGATGATGTGAAGAATAAATCTGAGGAATTCATAAAGAATTAAACACAGTATTTCAAAACAATTTTTTTTATATTAGTAGTTTGCTCAAATTTATCATTTTGCTTAACTAACACAGCATTTTTGTCAAAGTGTTTCATCAATTGGCATATTTAAATTTTATACTAGGAACTCGCTCCAATATACAAGATAATAAAAATATTATGGCTTTATCCTTATTATTAAGTTCTAATACAGGGTTGGCAACTAAGTAATTGCGGATTTTAAGTAAGAAGGAAAATTCAAAATTTTTGCTTAAAAATATAACTTTATTCAATTAGGTATTGTCCATTTTCGTCAATGACCTCTTGCCATCTTTCAGGCAGTGTCATAGTTCCATGTTCATAAAACTTCTGATTTTTGCCAGCAAAAAACTGAGTTAAGTGTGTTTTTACATCATCAGCATCATTAAGAATTTTACCATTTAAGGAGTTCTGCATGGAACGAAATAAATGGTAATCTGAAGGCGCAAGGTCAGGGCTATACGGTGGATGTGACAACACATCCCAACCTAGCTCCAATAATTTTTGGCGGGTGACCAAAGATGTGTGGAGCTTTGCATTAGCATGCTGGAAAACAACACCTTTACGATTTGCCAATTCTGGCCTCTTTTCTTGAACTGCATTGCTTAGTTTGGCAAGTTGTTGAATGTACACATTTGAATTAATCGTTTGGTTTCTTGGTAAAAGGTTCAAAGTACAGAATTCCCTTATAATCTTTTTTGGTGAATCTCAGCTTTTGGTGTCGTCTGGACTGGTTCATCTCGCATCACCCACGATCTTTTATGATTAACGTTATAAACTATCAACTTTTCGTCGCCAGTAATCAGTCGTTTCAGAAATGGATCAATCTTGTTGCGTTTCAGAAGCGAATCGCAGATGCTAATGCATTGCGTCAAATGAATTTCCTTAAGCTGATGAGGAACCCATAAATCCAGTTTCTTGACATAGCCAAGCTGTTTCAATTTTTTTTTAATGCATGTATGTGATACATTGAGCTTCTGTGCAATCTCACGAGTTGTGCTATGATGATCTGAATCGATAATTGCCTTGATATGGGTCTCATCAACTTCAACTGGACGGCCAGATTGTTGAGCATTTTTCAGTGAAAAATCACCAGAACGAAATTTGGCAAACCAATTTTGACACTGCCTTTCTTTCAAGGCTTCATTCCCATATACCGCACATAACTTCTTGTGTGTTTGTGATGCGTTTTTGCCTTTTTGGAAATAATACAATAAAATATGTCTGAAATGCACGTCTTGTTCTTCCATTTTTAAATTGGGATAAAAACGAAACTAAATAACTAATCGATACAATTTTTTTACTAAATTAAAGGTGGAAGTCCAAACAACAAGAAAGCAATATAGGTTAAATGCTTTGAACACGATGACAAAGCAAAAAAATGTGCTAAGGCCACCTATTGACAAAATCCGCAATCACTTAGTTGCCAACCATATATTTTGGTCTACTTCATAGACTATCAGGGGTAATCAATTTACAACATATCCAGTAAGGGAGTCTTCCCAGAAATTGTCCTAACATAAAAAAAAAAACATATTTTGAAATTTTGTGATTTACTCTTTAATGACAATAGCAAGACTGAGCATTTAAGATAATAGTTGTACTAATGAGTAACAACTGTATTCAAGTGATGTTTGGACTTAAACCGAATAGGATGTATACCAAACTAACCTTTTTCATAAGTAGTAATGTAAAAATGATTAATCCGTTCTCATGTAAAAAACCCCTCTTGCTATGGTATATTAATGGGGTTGCAAAATAATTTAACCCCTTTCGCAATGTTAACAGATTTAATAATGTCTTTATTTTTCATGATTGTCAATATCCTCATTCTCAGAATATGGTATGCAACAGTTAAACCTCGAACAGGCATGCCACCTTCATATTTCTCAACAATCTCTTTTTTCAGTTCATTGTGATTCTAGTCATTTTTTTTAGTTTTCTGTTGCTTTTCATTTGCCTTTTTGCAATCCATGATTAATAAAGATAATAAAATTTTACTTACAAATTAAAATCAGAAGAAATTTAACAAAGTTATAAACCATGGCACTGCGAACGTCTAGTCTGGTCTAATACACTGATAGTGCTTGCCCTAGGGGACTGTTAGGGTCTACTCCCGATAGTCAAAATCAGCTAGGTTGTTCAATCCGATCGCATCTGCGAACAAGATTGGTGTGTGTTTAATTTTTGTTTTTCATGCAGAGGAAAAAAATCTAAATGACAATATCACGTATTTATTTACAGATTGTTATGAGCTTTCTGTATATAAGGTTGTAACTATGTCGATCGTGGAGACAGGAGAGGGAAACGGTGGCGCACTACTGGCTTGAATGCCCGAAATATGAAATAGCTCGCAGAGACCTGGGCACCGCCCTGGGGGAAAAACTAACCAATAATAGCAGACTACGGGCGATCTATGCGCCAATGAAACCGATCAATCTCTGCCACCTAGTGGCGGCGTTGGAAGAATACATAACACGAACAAGGCGATTTAAGTAGAGGAACCAAAGAGTTGGTGATTCGGAGAGAGAGCCAATATTGAGCTAAATTCTCCATATAAACACTTTAGAAGAAGAAGAAGATCGTGGAGACAGTGGTTGGAGTACATGAGATGGACGTCCTGCCCTGAGTACGTTGACCCAAAAAGTGGTCAACCTCAACCTTTGATGTCATGCTGATTAGGGATGGTGGTCAGGTGCAGTTTGCAGTGTTGCCAACCACTGCATACTACTTGTTCATAGATGGCATGTATAATTGAATTAAATCGTATACTGAGCAAAATTTGTTCCGTCCAAACAGGACATATTCCAAAGCAAGCGTATACTGAGGTACCACTGTACCTGTATAATTATGCTCATATACAGTACTACATTCTCAAAGTAACTTGACCAACTCAATGTGTTGCAGGAATTAGCATTTTTAACTGGAAATTTCAATTACAATATCCTTGGCATGCACTTGCATTTTTAATAGGTTACACCAAAGCTGTGCCAATAACCAATATATCAATTTTATATATTTGTTTCAATATTTTGTAAAAATATATTAGTTTTAGCTTGATATATTGGGTTATTGGCACAGCACTAATTGTGAGAACTGCAATAACTCTCCAAAATTTTTAATACTAGTGCAATTTTCTGATTGCTGAGGGAAATAAGTATAATAGTGTATGGACACTATAGGAAATTTTTCTCAAAAATCACCAAAAACCACTCATTTTTCGAACAATTGATACCAAATTTTCATAAGAACTCAATTTTGATACTTTGGTCTCATTTTGAACATTTTTTTAGAAACTTCCACAATCAAACAATTCTTTCCATGCATGCCACAACAGCCCACGGTCTCTAATGTTAATTGTATCCCCTTTACAAATTGTTTTTATAGGTTTAGATTTCCAGATATTTTAGATAGGGCACATCTGTTACATCTGACTTCTTATTAAAAAAGACCAGAATGTTAAGGTAGTAGTTGGGTATTTTTCTGATTGAGTCTTGACATTCTTTGATCCTGATAAGCAGAGATCTGCATGTGGCATCAATATATTCAAAGGAGCAATCTATTCTGTTGTTGTATAAAGATATTGAGTAAATGCCTAGAAGAGTAGTTTCATCCACTTGGATCTTTGCCATTCCTGAGTATGGAGAATATAATTGGGCTCCTTTTATAAGAAATTGAATTTCTATTTCTTTGTAGATCTCATTCAAGAGTTTGTTGTAGGCGACTGTTCTTTATGGCTTTGTCTCCTCAAAGCTGGAACTTAAAATACAGTAAAACTTCTCTAACTTGAAGCTCCAAGTGACAGAAAAAGATTCTATTTTCTTTAACTTCAAGTTAAAGAAAAATAGAGTGAAAAATGCCAATTCTGAATAATTTTCATTTTTTACCCCTCTTGCATTATATAAAGAATCTTTGATACTTTTTGTCTTAAACAACCTGTTTAACACATTTCATTAAAATGCTCAATATAGCTAATGGAATAAAACAGTTTTGCAGGTACTGTACATCTTGTTAAAACAGTCTCTTGCTTTGGACTGAAACATTATCTGCAAATGAATGTTTGACAGTAGATACAACTGTCTGAAAATTTCATGGAAATCTGGTAATTAGGATCACTGTATAGAATAAATATTAAAATTTGAGCAGGGAAGTTGAAGGTTTTCATGGTTCCCTGACACTGATTTGTTACTTCTGACTTGGAAAGAATTTAAGGAAATTCAATTTTGAGACATTAAATCCTATGCTATTCTACTGAGACCTACCAAGTGCTTCATTTTTATTGAGTTACAGATATTTGATTTAGAGAAGTTTTATTGTACTAGGTAATGATTCAATGGGATCAAATTTAGGAATAAAATACAGCTACATTTACTAGTGATAAGTTTAGTGAAACAAAAATCTAATGTAATATAACTTTTGTATTTATGAAAGCATTTATTGTCATTATTATTGACTAACTACATGTACATATTTCTTTATAACAGATATTATTCCTGCATAATTAAATATAAACAGAAGTCTTTATTATTTAATTCACTGTAGAAGTAATTCAAAATTTTCCTACTTTTATAATTCAATTAGTCTAAAATGATTCAAAAGGCTTTAATTTGAAATACATTCATTTGATTTCTTTCAATTATTTCAAAAAATGAAGCTTAAAAATATTTGAGAGTCTTATTTAGAATACAATAAATCATACAAACTATCTGAAGATCTACGAAAATTTTTTGAATTACCTGAGTACACTGGCCCTGAGATCCAGTTCGTCCTAGGACTTTAGTTACCTGCAATAAAATGTTTATAATTCATTTCAATATACTTTTTTAAAAATAATAATTCAAATTGTGTATGGTAAAATTAATATGCTTATACTTGCAACTGATTTAAATAAAATATTTTAGTACTGAAATTATTAAATTATTTGATAGTCATTTTTAAGTAATGTAATATAAGTCAATGATCTATCGTGTACATGTACTGTACATCATCATCAGATTATCAACTCATTGCAATAAATAATTATAAAATAAAATAGTAGTATATTTTTAGCAAAATGAAAAATATAAAATAAATTACTAGGAAATAATTCTGCTACCCTATTTTATTATTATATTTTGAGAGTTCATTTTTACAATAGGCCAGGGAATCCCAGTGGAACCCTAAAAAACTTTGTAAATATAAAAAGTTTATGTAAAACTTTTAATGTTTTTAAATATTTGTTTCCTATCAAATAAACTTACATAATTTTTAGAAGGCGTTTTTTTCTAACAGGATGTTGTCTATATTTATATATAATATTATATATTATATAATATTAAATTTTTTCTTAAAAGAGATTGATATACAAGAAAGGTTAGGAATCCCTACAATAGAGGATATTGATATATGATGCTAAAAAATCAAACATTGTGACTTTACAAGAGATTAAAATTTGGTTTAATTTCAAATTCATTTGTATAGAATTGCTAAGAGAATAAATTTATATTTCAACAGAATAAATATAATAATAAATAATATAAACAAGCAATTATTTATTGTGACATTAAAAATTGTAGCCAGGCATTGCAATAATCATATTTTTAATTTATTTAATTTAAAATATGCATTCTCTACCTCAAATTAATAGTGTCTTCCCCTGTATATCGTGCTTTTCTGTTAGCAATGGTGTCATTTCAGTTATCTATTTAACAATAGATGACTGAAACAACACCATTGCTAACACCTTTCAGGGGAAAATTTTTGAATTGAAATAATATGACTTCTGGTTTACATTGGAAGTTCTTATATAGTTAATCGGGGCCTCCTGTCCCCTAAGGTTTCCATATCTGGTCTTGTCTGTCATTTAACTCTGTTCTCAAGAGTTTTTTTTTAAAAACTCTTTCTGCCCTATGGGCATTAAAAGGGCCTCTTTTAGTAAGCCATTATGGGTTCAGTCAGGCCCACAATGGGGTGGCTGGGTGGTGAGGGATGGAGGCTGACATATCCAGCCAGACCACTCCCTGAAAAATTTCTGGGGATTTTTTTGACCCACCTGGATTCAATCCGGGCCCTTCTGTGGTAGGCTGCCACCTTGACCACTCAGCCGTCTGTTCGTGTGATTAAGAAAAGACGGATGGATAACAGTGGGAATTTACAGGTCTACAATTTTTTCAAATTGCAGCCCCATGAGTGATTTAACTTTACAAAACAGTTTCTAACTGCTGAAATATAGGATGGTTATAATCAAACTGACTCTATTCAGACCTCTCTATAGCAAGTTCCACTTATCAGATTTTGATGAAACTTGGTATATATAATACATTAGTGACCACGGGAAAGAAAGTTCTGCAATAAAAATAAAACTGCCAAATGATGATTTTCATGAAATGCAGTCCTGTTCAGTAGGCAAACCTATTAAAAAGGACTGCATTCAAAACTGGAAAATCATTCTGCATACCTTTATGTTATCATTAGTCATGACCCTACAGAAGAAAGACCAAGCTTTGCTGGTATAACTGTTTTATCAGATTGGCAGCAATGGCTTAGCTGCACTGTGAGAATATCTACATTTAAAAGGATTGTGAAAAGGGCCCATGTCAAAGAATGGTTTGAAAAACATGATTATAAAATTTGAAGAGACTTGACAGAACTTCTGGTTCACATTATTCTCAACAAGTGCTCAAGTGGTGCCAATTGAGTTGTCCATCCCTTGGCCAACAGTACAAGAAGTTCTGCAGTCCATCTTAAAATACAGTCGACCCCCTATAACACGGGTTCCTATAGTTCGGATTCCTATATCACAGCAAAAAAATTGCAACAGTATTTGAACAAACATGCTAAAAAAACCTCCTATAATTCGGTAAAACATCAATGCCAACTCATGTCACGACAGGATTGCACAAATCGTTGAGTTTAAACGAGCAGCGGACCTACCAAAAACCATTTATTATTTAACATCCATAAAAGGATTAATCTGGTTATCCGAAAAATCGATTTTCTGAACAACCCCAGTTGATTCGGATAATTGATGCTCTACTGTATTTTGTTGCCTATCCTATATGCTTGATTACAAATTTGAACATGAGAACCACTGCTCTATCAAAGTTCAGCCCAAAAGAACAGTCTTTTGCAAGAAAGCTCTCAGGAAATACACTTAGCCAAGGCAAGTGACATGTTTTGTACACATTTGCCTTCCAATGTACTACTCTGTAACAGAAACAAACTTAAGCAATGGCATCTTGAATGGTACACACTTGATAAGTAGTCCCATGATTTTTTGTTTATAATATTTTTTATATACAGTATATCGCCAAAAAAATTCTGTGGGTAAAATTATAGTTTCTTACAGGGCTGTGGAGTCGCATAAAAATCTACTAACTCCAACTCCGACTCTTCCTTACCATCCAACTCCGACTCCAACCAAGGGCAGACTTGTTACCGAAAGAAACCCGGAAATTCTGATGTCATCACGTGATTTCAGAATAAAAGATTCAATAAACAGAGTTCTAATAAAGATAAGAGCATAGAAACTTTTTATTCCAAAGCTAAAAGACTTCTCTAAGTAATATATAAATATGTATTTGATAATTTTTACTTTTCCGGCTGTTATATATAACAGAGGAAAAGTGTAGCACTCGCTCAAAAAATGACCCCTCCCAAATTTTTACATTTTTGGACTCAGGACACCTTGAAATTTCGAGATATGCAAAAGATTCGAGGTTTTTTCTATATGTGTGGATGTTAGACTGTGTGGGGGGGGGCATGATTTTGTTCAGCCTGTTTGAAGCCTAATAATTTCTGTGGTCAGAGTGGTCAGAATTGGAGTCAGATGGTTTAACACAGTTAACACAGGAGTTATTTAAGTCAAAGTGGTTGAACTAAATCATGTTCCCATATACATTCTAACATTTTAAGCAAGAACATCTTAACGGATTTTACTGTACTATCATAAAATGGCAAAAAAGCTTACTTTGAAGGTAGAGACGAGTTTTATTTTATTTTTTTTTTAAATTTTGAATGCTAATAACGAGTAAAATATTCATTAAGAGATATGAAACATGACCACTTTTATGTCTTCACTTTGTCAACCTTTAATTAAGAATCAAAATTTAATACAGTCATACCCCGACTTATGCGATTTTCAAATCTCGTCGATTCATCTTTTGTTTGAACGCCACGCAACTCTCGATTATTCACTCCCCCCACACTATTGTTCAGCTTAACGTTCGGACGTGTCGTGCGGAATCGACGCATAGCTACAATTTATTTTGTGTAATTTATTTCTGTTTGTTATATCTACAGAGACTTGAGAGTCTCTATAGATATAACAAACAGAAATGTGGCGATTTCTTGTAACTGTTAATGAACCAAAAGGCGAGATAAGATTAATGAGAACATTTATTAGCTTACATACATCTGACTTGGATTTTACACAAAAGGCATCTGCAATCGTGAACAATTGATGAAAAAAGTATACATTTATCAGATAATAAACAAAGACTCATTTTGTAATCAATTTACCTTTTGTATATACAACTGACAAGATTACCTTTCAAATGATAAACAAACTCGATCCCAAGCGGTCTTTTGATCATCGGACATACAAAAGATGGCACCTAACTTAAGCGCGGTTTACAATAACGAATATGATTAATCTTAACACTCTACTATGTCATCCAAACAAAGTAGAACTGATTCTTCTGCATCAAACAAGAAAAGAAAAACTTTATCTTTGGAATGTAAAGTTAACATTATTAAAGACTTCGATACAAAAATGAAAATTTGTGAATTGGCAAAGAAGTTTGATCTACCGGAATTGACGGTCAGAACAATTATAAAAGGTAAAGAGAAAATTCTCGAAGCTGTAAAAAATGCTCAATCTTTAAATTCAAGCATCATTCGTAAACATCACGTTATTATCGCTGAGATGGAAACAATGTTAAAATTATGGTGTGATAATCAAGTAAATGTGAAAAATTGTCCTGTTGATCAGAACACTGTGTGCTCTCAAGCTAAGCTGATTTTTGAGAGATTGAAAGAGGATGCTGGAGAGGTGGCTAAAGATGAAGAGTTTAAAGCTAGTAATGGTTGGTTCAACCGATTCAAAAGTCACTGTAATTGGCATAGCATTGCAGAAAGTGGAGAGGCGGCAAGTGCTGATAAAGAGGCTGTGTCTTACTATCCAGAGAAATTCAAAGCTATGATAGATGAAGGTGGCTATACCAGCCAAACCATATTCAACGTAGATGAGACTGGCCTGTTCTGGAAGAAGATACCTAAAAGAACTTTTATCGCGCGTGAAGAGAAAACCTTTCCAGGTTTTAAGGCCTCCAAAGATCGATTGACGGTGATGGTTGGCGCGAATGCAGCTGGTGATTGTAAGTTAAAACCTCTCTTAGTTTATCGCTCAGAAAATCCAAGAGCATTGAAAAATAAATCTAAAGCTGACTTGCCTGTGATTTGGAAGTCGAATCGTAAGGCTTGGGTGACAGCTTCCCTTTTTGAGGACTGGTTTGGTCATAACTTCATACCTGAAGTTGAATGTTATTGTTAATCTAAACAAATTTCATTTAAAGCGATGCTAATAACCGACAACGCACCAGATCATCCCCCTACAACTTTAACTAATTTTGACTCACGTGTGAAAGTTGTATTTTTGCCACCAAATACAACCAGCTTGCTTCAACCGATGGATCAGGGAGTCATCAAAACATTCAAAGCTTATTACACGAGACGATCGTTTGTATATCTGCATGAAGCTATGAGACAAAACAACGTGCTCTCTGTTAAAGACTTTTGGAAACAATTCAATGTTTTAGATGCAGTGAGAATCATTGGACAATCTTGGAATGAAGTTTCACAAAAATCTTTAAATGGCATCTGGAAAAAACTGTGTCCTTTTTTTTCACCACTGAAACTCAGGCGGAATCAGTGCCAGAGCCTGATGAAATTGGTAATGTGATTGAAGAAGTTGTCGATCTTGCCAGGCAAATAAATTTAGAAGTGGATAGTGATGACGTTCGAGAACTGCTGGATTCCCACAATCAGGAACTGACAATTGATGAGCTCATAGAAATGTGTGAGCAAGAGCAAGACATTGAAGAACTTGATTCTTTAGATCCAGTTAAATCAGAAGATCGAATGACGGTTGGAAAATTGACAGAAGGCCTCAGTGTTATTGAAAAGGGGTTACAAATTTTAGAAAATATAGACTCCAACGAAGAGCGCATTTCTTCTACAAAACGAGAAATAAAAAAATTATTAGCGTGCTACGAGGAAATTTTGTGGGAGAAAAAAAATCTTTGAGCCGTCAGACGAATTTGTTAGATTTTATGAAGCCTTCTACATCAAAATAACTTAGGTTTACGATTTTAATAATATAATTTGTTATACGTATGTATTATCTAAGATTTTATTAAACATTTTTTTTCTAAATTATTGTTTTCTTTAGTCTCCGGTCCCAATTAAAAATAATTTGTATGTATTTATATGCAAAATTATACCCCGACTTATGCGGTTATCGCTCGGTCCCACCTATCACGTAAGTCCAGGGTATGACTGTAGTATTAATGCCCCTTTATATGCAAGCTACAGTACCACATTTCATTTCTTAAACTTTACCCATTCTGAGTTATTGTTTAATATATCAGAACAGAAAATAAAGAAATTAAACAAATTAGATGCCAACACACACACGCGCACAAATTTTTCCCCTTTACTGACTTTCTTGAGGGGTTCAGGTCTCCAAATGTGTAGATTTGCAAAAAAAAAACTTGGAGGGTCAAATTTGACACAATTCCAATACTTTTCCATTTTATATACATAACAAGTTGGTAAGTAAAAAGGAGTCAGAGTTGGTGGATTTTTTGACGACTCCGACTAAAACACCAAAACTCTGACACGGATTTTTTTCTTAATTTTTGTTTTAACAGCCACATATTCAATATAAATGTCCAACACAGAATTATTTTGTGCTGACCCATATAAAAAGAGCTATAAATAGAAAAATCACAGGACTACTTATCAACTCTGCATTGTTTGGGCCACCATTGCTTAAGCTCATTTTCGTTGTGGACTGCAGATATGTACAAAATGCATCAAGTGACCCAACTTTGACATCAATTGGTCACCTGACTACATCTTGCACATTTCTGGACACATCATGTGATACAGCAATGTCATCTTATTACTAATACATGGCTACCTCTTTTGTGACTCTGAACAACCTGCAGACAACAAGTTGATAAGGGTTGCTTTAATTACAAACCTGTATATTAAATATATAGTAAAACCTTGCTATTTTGATACCAGATAGTTTGAAGTATCACATACAATGAAATTCAAAGACATTACATGGTCTGGTTACCTGCAAAAATATTGTTTAATTCAAAATCTTCTATCATATTACATATTTATATGAAAGTTTCCACTCCCTAGTGACAGTTTCGGTTTCATCAATTAAACATCGTTATACAGTGGTGCCTCGTATAACGTATTTAATCCATTCCAGGTGCACGTCCGTTAAACGAAACGCATTTTCCCATAGAAATACATGTTAAAACATATAATTTGTTCCGCGACATAGAATAATTGTATTGTACTATAAAAAAAATGAAAATGGAGCAATCACTAATTATGCCAGGTAGTCAGATAATGTGAGGAGGAGGTGGCGGAACATTTTCTTCACACATTCATACAGATATAGACTTTTTACACATTGCAGCAGGTCTCTTTTTATTGTTTTTAATCGGAGTCAGATTCAGGAGATGCTACTGGAGCTTGCAGGGTCATCTCCTCTTGTTCCATCCTTTGTTTTTTGGCAGCGTGCTTCTTAAAAAACATGTCCAAGGTGGTCTGTTTCTCTCTCTTCTTCAACACTTGTTGGAAATGACGGGTATGGGATGTTGTTGTAGAGATCATTGATCCTGTTGGCCTCAGCTCTGTTTGGATAATGATTGTTGGTAAACTCCTGAACCTCTCCCCATTGGACAAGGAAGTTTTTGTCAACTTTCACTCCTTCTGGTGATGTCTTGCTTTGTTTCAATTCAAATCATCTTTCTGTTTTTTTAGAAGCCATGATTTGCACAACACTTGAATAAATGTAAATACTCTGCACTGAGGTGATGTACGTAATAAAAAAGGGAGCAAGCCGAATCCCAACGGGAGCTCTGTACTTCAGATATACTAATAATATATTCTAATAATACTAATATATTATAAAAATAGCAGATTGTCATTGGCAACAGCAAAAGAGTGGAAACATCATTCACACTTATTCGCAGAAAGACCGTTGTTCGCCTCACGTAACTGCCAAACGGAAAGTCCGTTGTTCGCAGCGTCCGTTATACGAGGCACCACTGTATATAATATGTATATTTGTAAATTTAGATGACAAATCTTATAATTATGTATTTACTATGTATAACCATTTAATCTGAATTTTGAAGTAATTTGATAATTTCTCTTTTTTAAGGAGTTAATCCTGGAAAAAAAATCATTGTTATAAAATCTTAAGTCCAGTGAGTTTTATTACAGGATGTTGCAGTATTATAGGAACGTAACAGACGCAATGTTTATCAAAACATGGGGTTATTTGGAGATAGAAAAAATCATAGTCATGTGACAGTAATTTTTTTTGGTGGCTATATCTTGTGTAGGGTCGCTCATAGAGGTATGGTTCCTTTGACTTTTTTGTTCCTATGAGTATGCTCTACAGCTCTGTTAAGGTCCCAATCGTATCATTAGTCGAATTGAGCCGTTTTATGAACATATTGCAAAATGTTAATGGGCTTTTATCGTTTAATTAAGAACAAATGCTTTAGTAAATGTTTCGTGAATGAATGAATCATCTCAGAAGTGATTAGTGTTATATCCAACATTTAAAGTGTAAAAATCTAGACATCAATAATATAAACGTCGGAATATAGTTAATTTAATCAAAGGAAACGGACAACAATGGCGGTATGCTCGACACATTCATTACCATAATTTAAACGATTAATTTAAAATAATAAATATACTTTAAAAATTTCTTATAATTAATGTCGAATAGTGATCGAAAGCATACAAATTTTTTTCTTCCTGATTTTTGAATAATCAGGAAGAAAAATTTATTTAAGACCTTACAATTTAAGTCATATTAACTTTGTAAAAGCTACATTTACATTTTTAAAACAAGCATTTTAAATAACGAAATACTTACTCTAGCCAATTTAACCTTATCCATTTTGCGAACGCTACACGTGGAGAAAGAAACAAAATGGCACGAATGGCAAAATTTCCCAACTGACGTATTATTCAGTTACGTAAAAAATATTTCGCCCAATACTCGATAAAATATTTTTGAATTTGAAAACTACATAAAAATTTTTCTGTATTTATGTTAATACTTTCTTGAATAAAATAAAAATTCTAAAAATTAAAAGAAGTAAAATAAAAATTACGTCATAAAATTAGAATACTAAAATGTAAATATTTAGAATGCATTCTAATTTATACTACTAAATATCGTTAGACGAAGTCTTCTAATCAAATATAATAAAATCCCTGTGGAATTTTAATTTTTAAGCTTCAGAATGGAAGAAACAAGTAACAAAACCGAACATGATCTTAGCGAAGAGGAAACAGATGATAGGATAATGGAATCTTTATTAAGAGCTAAAAATTATTTCAGACAAACAAAAGTATTACGTAAACTCATCGAAGGAATAATAGAAAATGCAGTTATTCAAGCACACAACATATTAGATATTGGTCTTTGGCATGGAAACATCGAAAGAATTAATTATGATCCGGCATTATTTGAAGGGACCGATCCTTTATACAAATTATCAAAAATCGGAAATCCTTTTAATTTGACGGCAAAAATATTCAGTGTTAATCTAGGTTTAAAACTACTTGTTGAATTTTTAAAGAGATGGAATTTACCAAGAAAATTTATAAAATATATAATTTTCGATGAAAAATTTGAAGACAAATACTGTACGAGATATAAATACCGCGTCATATTTGGTATGCCGACTCTAATACAACCGATGCCACTTGAAACTGAAATTGGATTTTTCACGTTTGTTATCCTTAAATGGAAACCAGATGATTTTCCCGTTGATTTTTACTATAGATTAGAAGGAAATTACTTTGTACACCGACACGGAGGTATGGTCGATTTTTGTATCGAATGGATCGAAAATTTCCTTTTGAAGAAAGTTCAGATGAAGCAAAAAATAATTGCATATTTACAAAAGTCAGAAAAGAAAGAAACAGAAACAAATATAGATATAAATGGATAGAAATGCCATTATAATTTTATAACTTTTTAAATGTGATATACCGCATTTCACATACAATAGTACTACATTTACTGTAAAATATATTAGTTTAATTTGTAAAATAAATACAAATTAATTTACAGTACTTATTTATTTATTCATTTATTAGATGCAACAGATTTATCTTTTCTTTTATTATTAAATATAGTATTAAAATTGTTTAAATCACTGTAAAATTTCTGCTTATTAAAATTTGTTTAAAACATAAAATATGGTCAAAGGAAAGTCAGATGCAGCATCAATTCTCTGTTCACTCTACGGTTAATCAGTGGTACCTAAACTTTTTGATAGTCGAGCCAAATTGCGCGTAAATCGTACGTAGGAAGGTCACAAATATTTTATATATTCTACTTGTCCGAGAGAACTTGCGCCATTTTAAAAATTTCAAGGACTATATTCCTATTGGACGAAATAGTAAATTCTCGAAATCAGATCACTGATATTTTCTCGTAAATAGTAAATCGTGTTACGATGAGCTTTGTTAACTGCATACACAATCTGACCTAAATTTCTCATATTTAACGCCACGACGTTGTAACTAACGACACTTTCGTGAATCCGGAACAGTCATGATGGGTTTATTCTTTGTGATTTTTCAATTTGTCTGGATTCATTCACAGATCCCAACATGGTAGACTGTTCTTAACTGTTCGACCATCCAGCCGTCAAATCATTTAATTTAACTGAATTATATTTATTCAATTCTCACATGTGATAAGATTCTTTAATACATTTTGACAATGATACCAACATTTTGACGGCCAGATGGACGAGTGGTTAGGGTAGCAACCTACCACTCTGGAGAGACTCGGGATCGAAAAACCCCAGGAATTTTTCGAAAGGTGGTCCATCCGGATATGTCGGGCCCGGCCGCCCCATTATGGGCTTGCTAAAAACCCTTTTAGTATTAATTTGTTTTTAAACTGTTTCCGCCCCTACATTTCAGAGAAAAGAAAGACTCATTAAAAGAATTTAAATTATTATTTTAAATGCAGTAATAAAAAATACGTAGATATTTAAAAATCTCTTTGCTAACTAAAAATTGTAATATATTTTCGTTAGAAACATAAAATCAGTAGAGCGACATCTTGTAGCGAAAAAAGTTAACACTCTATTCAACTTATTATGGTTTGGAGCAGAGAAACTGATCAGGAGGTTTGATTAGTTAATAATATGACGAAAGTTCAGCCAAGGGATGTTTCTCCCATATTGCAGATGCTTAGGAACTTCTTGCTGGGGGTTTGTATACAATTAAAATTTTGCAGTCTGCAAATTTTAAATATATTCGTAAATGTAACAGAATATGTTTTCAAAAAGTTCAGTTTAAAGTTTGTTTTTTAAATTAAAATAATTCAAATTTTAAATAAACAAATATGTGTTATAAACAAATGTAAATATTGTTTTTTAAAAACACCATGAAATATTGATATTAGATACTGGACATTTTCACATTCACTTTATTCCCTTGTATGCTTTGCAGTCTTTAAACCAGTCTGTAAATTTACAGTTCAAAGGAGAATAAAAATCCAGTGTCTAATATCAACATTTCATGGTCTTTTTAATTAAAAAACTATCTAAAAAGGGCATGGTTTCAACACAAAGAAAAAAAAAATATAACTCTTACCATAACAGTTATATCAATCCTGTAATATATATCAGTTATAAATCAGTTACTGTAAAAATTTTATTTCGCTCAACAATTTTGCTGTTAGATTTCTTAAAATTTAAGAATGAATATTTTGTGATTTTCTTGTTATACTATTTATGTTTTGTTCTTCATATTACATATCTATACATTTTGATATTGTTATCTTGGTTTAAATGACACAAAATTATTTTTTATTTATCAAAAAGTTGGGCACGGCAGAGATAGTGGCTAAAACTACTAGATGCTGGTACGGGAAATCCTCGTTAATTCAAACTTGGATAGTTCAAAATCCTGTTAGTTTGTAGCTGTACTATTTGTCCTGGCTAGGGATATAGAGGTTTATATGTTTGGTTAGTTCAAAATAGGATTATTTTGAAATTTGAAGCGAAAATTCTGTTCAAACTATGATATATGTATATTATTAACTCATATGTTTAGATCAAAGTTCAAATGCCTCCATACTATAAGAGAATAATAGAGCATGAACAACTCTAATCTGGTCAACATGGCTTTGCTTTTACAGTAACACACAGTTAATGGGTAAGATGACACCCAAATATCCTTTTTCTCTTATCTCATAAAATATGGCATGGTTTTAGGGTTACAAGATTGGGCTGCAAGTAGCAGAATTAGATATTTGTAGGATTCTATACTACTAGATTTGGATGACTTGCTATTTTTTGGGCTACTTTAAAAATAATTTGGGTTACTTTTCAAGAATTCTGCTTTACTTTTTATAAAACTTGTCTGGCAACCTGTGAGGTTATCATCAGACATATGTCTACCTGCAGTTTATTTATAATAATAATAAAAAAGCTTATTTTTGTATGGATGCATGTATGTATGGAAAGGAAGAATTACAGTAGAAAGAATATATGTCAGTTTGTAAACGAACATGAATTAGAGGTTAATTTTCCTATTGTATATGGGCCTATTTGACACACAAACTTATTACATATACAGTAGAACTTGCAATGAGTAATATTACATCAAATATCACAAATTTGGCACTTGCATCCATTTGGAAGTAAGATCTTTAATTATTAATTAACAAAAGTAATATTTTGCATATGTAGTCATATTCTGTTTGCTTAATTAATAAATTACGTGAGTTACATAGCATTTGGCATAATGTACAGAAATAGGTAAATCTCAAAACTTGATAATTTGACGTCAGTTTGAATTATTTTGTTCCTTGAATTTCAAACTCATGACAGTTTCCTGTAGTTGGTTGTGTGTTCAGATCTGTCAAAACATCCACAGAAGTTGAAAATGAGGTAATTTAAATACTTTGGTTTTAAATTAAAATTTTGTTTACCTTTGGCTAATTTTAAAATTCTACTCACAACAGTTCTTCAGACTGGAGTGTAAGTATATAATACTAAAACACCATGCAGAACCAACAAACTCCAGTAAATAATTAGAGACACAGATTGAAAATATTAGTCCTGTTCGTGATTATTTACTGGAGTTTGTTGGTTCTGCAAGGTGTTTTATTATTTCAATTTTAAAATTTTCAAATGCATAGAATACTCCAATGTCGTTAGCTGTGTTAAAATTTACATTGAACTTTTGGAACCTCATTTGAATGTTTTGTCTGCTTGTATATGAGGAGGGTTACTGATGAGGTTGAAAATGTTTGTTTGCATCTGACCAATTGGCTGACAACATGGAATTTTTAAGGATTTTCTTCATTCTTCTAATATCTAAATAGGGGTCTGTTTTACATAGAAATTCCTCTGGAGGCCTTTCTATTGGCAGATTGCTGATGTGTTGCATTGCCAGTATCACATCAAACCAAACCAAACCAAAAAATAAGCAAAGAAATGAGAGTGATTAGACATGAAATAATGTTGACAATTTTCTTATGCTAAAGATGTCTATTTTTTTTTTTTTAATCCAGATTGATAATTTTATGTGCAGTGATAGGGATAATTATTGGAAGTTAGCAGCCTGCTAGTGTCCTGGAAATTGTGTTCTAGCATAGTCTCTGCCTTTTTCCACTTAATTAAATAATAATAATGTTAAATCATTAAAAGTTGTACATCACTGATTATTGTAATTTACTATAGTTTGAAAAATGTATACAGTGAAAACCTGTCAAAACGGGCAAAAATTTCTGGCACGGAATAGTTTATCCATAGAGTCTTCGTATAAGTTACCTGTATTAAACAACCACCTGTGTAACGCGACCGCGGGCATCGATTTTTGGTCCAAAACAACATACAACACCTGTAATAAGCGACCACTTTCGCGAATGTATCTGGTCTAAACTATTGTAAGAACCCATCTCAACAATGTTTCCGCTTCCTAATATAATGAATTAGTTTAAACTCTCGTTCGAACCCATCCTGGGCACTTCTCCCAACCTTGAAATTAGGTGCAGGTGTTAATAAATTAGTCTAGCAACAAAGGAAATTCATTTCAGTTTGTTGGAAAATGTTCGAAATGCAAAGAGCTGTCGTTAGAAAATCGTATTAAAGTTATTACAATGGCAATTAGCGGCAAAGTTTAACTGTGGGAAAACAAAATTTATTTTACCCTAGACCTACAGTATTTTCCTTGGGAGTGTAAAATATTGTACACAATACAATTAATTGGCTGATCTCATCGTTTGATAAAATCTATTTTTATTTATTTATTTTGAAGCTCATATACAGTACACGTGCGATAAATAGTTTCTGTATCAACCTACCTTATTTCCACGATATTTTTAGAAAAATAATATCCAAGTAATTTTCGCAGGCAAATTCAAAAAACAATAAACGCATTAACGCAAAAATCAGTTTTACTTCCTTTTTCGATTCCGCGATTGTAATGAAATCGTATAATGAGAAAAAATAAGTTTTATTATTAATTAATAATTTTTCTTATTGTACTTAATTAATTAAGAAAATGTTAAATATTAAAAAATACAGTATTTTTAAAGTTAAAATAAGATTAAACTAACGAAAACCAAAAGCAAAGTGATGGAGAGATAGGACGCGCTTGTATATTGATGACGTAATACACGTAACTGAGGAGTGAACAAAAAGAACCGAGTCGAATTAATTAAGTTGGAAAAAAGAAAGTGTGCATTATAATCGAGAAAATGCGAGTATTGTATTAATCTTTAAAATATTGGTGTTAAATCTGTCTTATAATATCATGATGACTCCTGTAAATCGGGTTATCCGATAAGAATAAAATACAATACCAATATAGCCCTATTGTTGAAAAAATTTGCTTATTTTTGCTAGCCTCAAGTTTTGCTTAGTAGAAATGGCTAAAAAGTGTGCAAAATACGTACGGAAATACGGTATTACAGCACCACCTGTATTGGACCACTTTTTGAAGGAACCGTGGGTGGTTGCCATAGACAGGTTTTACTGTAGTTTTGACAGTATATTCAATATATTTCTATCTAATATTGGCTAGTTAGTTAAAATAAATCTTTATTAGTTCATATCAGTGATTCTCAGTGTGTTGCACACGGCAAGAGATGGCTAATGGTTATATTTTCATAATATTTGTGGCATATTTAAAAATATGAGAAGAAACTCATTTGTACAAAGATTTGTTACATCTGTGATCAATTAATAGTTAGACTAGACCCCTCCCCTAGAGTAGCACCTATTATTATTAGTGACACTACTTATTTATAGTGTGAGGTTCCAGACGGGCCAAAATTGCAAAATTGTACTGTTTATATAAAAATTCCTGAGACAAAACAAAACAAAAGTTATTTAAGGGGGAGAGAGGAAAAAAACTGTAGTTTGAAAAATCGTGGTGCGGAGATGAATGAGGAATCTCAGGGACTTGCACATATGATAGATCATAGATAAATGTTGAGGCAGAGAGATGGAACTTTGACAAAGGCACTTATAAATTTTCAATCTAAATTAGAAAATCAGAAAGATGTGTGGATTGACAGTCAAAGGACATTGTGCTAGATCATTCGATTTCTAAAACATCAGAGAAGAGGTAATAATAGAGTAAAATATGAGCACAGGTTTCATAATTCCATCATCTCCCAGTCAGAGTTGAAGAATAGTATCAAAAACTCTTCAAGACTGTGGTCTGAACTGATCTCTGTTTTCATCTGGAGACTGGGAAAGGCCAATCGGAAAGCAAGACAAGGGAAATAGAACCAATCAAAATATGAGATGAAAGGAAGAAAAAAAACCTGAATCTCGGGTTGAGTTGAAGATTTTTGCCCATTGTTACACGCAACAAATCTGTGTTGTTTGTGCCTGAGATATACCCGCTGTCACACAACTTCAACGTCATCACCTGACTTCACCAAGTACGAAAACGATCATCTCATTGACATCTCTTCCCAGGGGTCATGGTCATCACATATCCTCAGTGCGAGAGTTAATGGACGTGCCAGATCCTGTAATACCTGTGAACTGTATTGAACTATCAACTGACTGATCAATGAACAACTTCTTGATGACGAACAGCCTGTTGATTACCTGTAAGAAATTTCTATCATAAATGGTTTTGTAAGGACATGTCATCCCCGTCAAGGTTCTTAGCTGTGGGTAGACAGCTAATGATAAATAGAATATGTTTTTTTTTTTTTACATATATTACCTTTAAAATACAATTCTAAAAATAATGAAAATAACATAAGGTTATTTAATTTTAATGTGACAAATGTGCACGATTTTCTTTGTACAACTTTGTAAAATCTGGTTGCTTTTTGGTCAGCTTCAGTTTCAAGTCATCTTCGAGTTAAAGTCAGTGACGATGTTGTTTCCATGTTTGTCATGGCCGAAAATCCGCTCTCGCAGAGGTATGTTTTGCAAATTGGTAGTAACTATTTTATTGCTGCTTCACTGACATAATGATAATGATAATTGTACAATTAACACAATTTGTGTTAATTGTACAATTTTTGTTTCTTGCATAAGAATTTCATTTAGGTATTGTCACAAATGCATTTTTTTTAATGAAATTTCGAGAATATTTTTAGTTATAAATAAACAAATTTGTGCGTTCGACATCATGTGAATTGCTGAATTTTTGATGGTCCAGCCATTATTTTTTTGATTGCTTCATCTCATGCATTTAAATTTTAAATAGACCGATTTTGGATTGCTGCCCTTCATGCAATTTCGCGTACCACTAATTGGGAACCTTTGATAAAGACCAGTGTTTTTCAACCTGTGGGTCACGAAGCCTTACACGGGGGTAGCGGGTAAAAGAAAAAGACAAGTGTTTGTAGGTCCTACACTACAATAAAAAAAAAACTACAATTTCAGTGAGAAGGCTGTGCCTGTTTATTTTACAGTACAATTGGTTTTTTGATCAATATTTAGGTCTCAACAGAAAGAAACTTAAATACAGTTGTCCCTCGATAGTCCAACGTTTTTTAATTTGACATGCTCAGTAGTCTGACGCACTTCCTGTCAAGGTACCCGTCCCCGTTACGTGTCTGCTTGCACAAAAGCATGTTGCGATGTGAATCTCCCCATCCAATTCTTACTTGATGACACGCATTTCGTGTGTTTTATGTGAGCAGTTCTGTTCGAACAGTTGGAGTAGAGAATATTGTAAGTTACTGCTAGCAAAACAATGCGAAATATGTAATTATTTTCGGTAATCCGACACACCTTTGGTCCCATACCTGTCGGATTATCGAGGGACAACTGTACTGTAGACCCCCCTATAACGCTTAGATACATTCCACGCTAACCGAAAATTACGTTGTAGGAACGATTAAATACATGAGCCAATCGCAGCCCAATAGGTGGGAACTTTACGGACTAAGGCTGTTTGAAAGGTTTTCTTCTATAAAATTAACCGATTCTAGACTAATTCCACTCAACATTTCCAAAATACGTATAATTTTTTGGGAATAATCTGTATAAACTATGCTATAAACAAAAAATTATAGGATTACTTACCGAGTGTGTACCGTTCGACTACGCCGTTGCTTAAAGCTGGTTTTCATCGCGGAACAGCACACGAAACGACGGCCGCAATTTCTGATAACGAATTTTTGGCAGAAAAATAACTTGACCTTTGGAGACATCATTAATATAAATAATTTTTATGGACGTTGAATAAGAAGTGTTTCTTTCACAAGAAATGTATAAAATTAGTGCTGTATTAGACTTACGGTACCTAATTTACATACTGTACAGACGATAATAAACTCAACTTACTAGCCTAAAATCTCCGTAGCGTGTTGCCAGGCGGCAGAAAGCATATATATAATTATAATAAAGTTACAATAAATTAAGTTAATATATAATTATATATACAGTACCTAATTTATATATAATTAATATATAATTATATGTACAGTACCTAATTTATATATAATTTATATATAATACTAAACAGACGATAGCAAACTCAATTTAGCCGCTCCGTAGCGTGGCGCAGGGTCGGAGGAAAGTAGTTCGGCTGCTCATCCACTATTGGTCCAGACTCTATCAATCTTGTCGCGAAACAATGTTATAGGAGGTACGTTATACGAAAGTTTCTACAATTTTTTTGCTACGTTATAGGAATTGTCGTTATAGGAACGTACGTTATAGGGGGGTCGACTGTATATAGTTTTTAAAATCACTGACTAGTTTTAATATGGCCCTGGGGGTTGCCAGAATTTTTTAACTTGTAAAGGGATCGCTTATTCAAGAAGGTTGAAAAACACTGATATAGACCATGATTTTCACTGGTCTATATCTTAAATGCTTAAAGTCATGTTATGTCAATGTAGATTGAATAAATTTTGTATGAGGTGAGAGGTCAAAATATATACAGAATTTAAATTTGTCTTTTAAGTTTAATTAATATATAATGAAATTAGTATATGGAAAATGTTCTTTTTTAAATAATTCAAAATAAATCCATGAAAACAATATTGTCGTAATTATTTTATATTATTAATTAGCCTATTAAATGATTGAAAGAAATAAAAAGCCATGACAAATGTGACTTCAATACTCTTCTATTGAAAATCATTTAATTTTCAATGTATTGTTTGATTTATTGTAACATGAAATGGTAATCATGTTTCTTGTTTCATGATACTTTGGTTTAAAATGGCAAATTCAACAGAAATACTTCAATTAATTTTGTTGATATTGTTACTGTAGAATATTTTACTGTAGAATTGTTACTGTAGATATGTTTTGTTGATATTGTTACTGTTATAGCATTTTAAAAATTCATTCTAGAATTTTATTCTATTGATGAATATAGAGTCTGCATGTTTATCTCTAATAGAATAATTTTCAGAGTATGAATATTTCATTACTCTTATATTCTGTAATGAAACAAAAGCATTATTGTTTAAAGAGTTTTTTATACAAAGATAATACATATTCATTTAATTTTGATTACTTTTTGCAATCTTTTGAATAAATTTAACTAGCCTAAAAGCTTTCATATTTGCTGGCCAAAAACTCAGATTTAAGAATGTCAAAGGTAACAAAAGTTATACATCTTTTTCTATTAAAGTAAGATCTAAGAGGAAAAAACAATGTATATTTTGTGACATCATCATAATGTCAGGCTGCAATTTGTAATTATATTTTAATTTAAAAAATCATGTGACTTCCAGTTCAGGCCAAAAGTATATATCATATTTACTTGCATATAAGACGAGGTTTTTATTCATTTATCACTGCTTCACTGACCAAGGTCGTCCTATAAGCACGAGCGAAGAATACATTTTGTTTTTGCAATAATTTTTGTAATTGTGTATTTGCATTTTTTTACCAGATTCTCACCTTCTGGTGTTTAAACACAAAAGTATTTTATTTGGGTCGTTTGAATCATTCTTGTGTATTATCAGGAGTAAAGATGAATAGCAATAGGAAAAGCAAAGCTTTTGAATTGAATTCCAAAATTACATAGGAGCCCGATATAAGTTTCAATTCATTCCCACGTAAAAACAGATGATTATTTGGAAATCAGAATTCAGAGAAACTCATAAGTGTAATTGATGAAGAGTGAATTCGACTGTTAAGAATTGGCAAAAAAGGTTCCCAATAATTGTCCAGCTTTGCATGAACAAATTATATTTCAATTTTAGAAGAATTTTACTTGAAGTTTAAAATGCCAGTAATTTTTGTGGGACAATGTATGCATTTACATGCATTTGATATTTTATTTGTGATTAAACAAAATAAAATTAGAATTGTATTAATAAATCTAATTTTCTTTATTTTGATCTTTAACATCACATCTCGTCCTATATGCGAGATCGTCTTATATCCGAGTAAATACGGTATATAATCAGTGCATCTGGCCTAGGGTTCCCATTCGTCTCATTTTTCCTGAGACAGTCCCAGTTTTTGATAAAATGTTGCAGTGCCCTGATTTTTTTCCAAATGTCCAGCTTTTTACAGGAAATAACAATATATATGTTATGGACAGTGATTAATCGGGCATTATTCATAATGACCGGGCATTATGAATAATGACCAAATAGGGCGGGCAGTGTGATAAATATTGATTAATTTATCAAATTGACCAGTCATTATGAATACTGCTATCACCTAGTCGGGCAAAGTGATAATAATAAGTTGAGGAGTGATCATCTGACATACGCTAGCCAATCGGCACGCTGAGTTGCATGTGCGTATCGTACAGCGTTTAGTACAGAATTTTAAATTTGATTAAAAAAACTCCACTTATTTCATTTAGAAATATTTATTTTTTGTAAATTATATCAAAGTACTATTAACTATATTAATTAAACTAATATTAACGAAAAGTATTATTAACAATTTTTGGTATAAATTATATAAAAAATTAAATGCTTTTTAGTTTATTTATTTGAGCAATTAACATTTTCATGACATTTGGAATTACATAATTTTTTTTTTTTGGGTAGCATTTGCATCTATTAGATTTTCAACCAATTTTTCAGCAGCATTAACTATAGTTGTGGCCATCAGGAATTGATGACATTCTTGCACATTCTCTAAGCGAAATTTCTGCACCCGGTACATCTCCAACAGAAATAAAGTTTTCTTTACAAACAGTAAATTGGTTTCTGGAATATAATAGATTTAATATGCCATGTTTGGTACCCAGTTTGTAAAGGTTTTTATCTTTAACCGCAACAACGACACCTAAAATATTTTTTCCATCACTGCGGGCTCGATCTTCATCAGGTACACGAATCCTTACTGTATCACCAACAATAGCTGCTGTGTATTTGGAATTTGATGTATTAATCATTTTTTCTGCTTGCTTTTTAAGATTAAACAAAGCCCTTGTTTTAGACACACTTCTTATTTTTTCTTCTTTTTTTGGATCAATTGTTTGGATTGTTTCTTCTTCATTCACCAATTCTGTAATACTAATAACATCCTGGTTTAGATTTTTTTCACGTGAAGACGATGTAGATCTTTGAACTTCATCAGTTATATTGCTATGTAAGGGTGGCATTATCAGATAATATTTCATAATGTTTTCTTGGACGGTACCCGGACTTTCAGAGTTTGAGCAACTTTGACTTACTTCGTTGATAGTTTTAAAATGTCTCTGTAGATCCTCTTCCGTATTAACGTTGAACAACGATTCGTTGGGTATAAAATTCTTTAGTCCAACTTTTAACTTTGCTCCAAACATGGCCTCATAGGGGCTGCAGTTTATACCAGTATGATGCGCTCGATTTTTCATCAGTAGTACAAAACGTAATCCTTCCGACCATTTGTTAGTATTGTTAATCTCCAACCAAGAACTAAGCATATTTTCTACGTCTTGATTACATCTTTCTACTGAACCCTGACTTTGTGAGTGCCTGGGCTTTCCATGCACCATTTTTAACTCGGACCGCATATTACACATTTGTTTGATGATATTATTGGCGAATTCTCTGCCATTATCGCTTTGTAGAATACTTGGTGCACCGAAAATTGTAAAAATATCTAAAAGACCATATGCTACTTCTTCAGCCCTTTTGGTTTTTAACTCGTTTAATCGGTTGTTGAAGCGATTATTCATATCACTTAATGATTCCTTCATGATCGTTACTTTTGTCAAAGAAGAAAGATTAACTACTGGTCACATAAATTTAAATTTAAAGTTCGGTACTAAATGCAATACGCGTGAGCAAGTAAGATGTAAGTTCTGATTGGCTAACGTATGCCGGATGATCACTCCTCAACGTATTATTATCACTTTGCCCGACTAGGTGGTAGCAGTATTCATAATGACCGGTCAATTTGATAAATTATTGAAATTTATTACAATGCCCGATTTTGTTGGTCATTATTCATAATGCCTGTATTAATCACTTTGTCCATAACATATATATATATATATATATAGGTACAGTACAATATAAGGAGTTAGTTTATTGTTACAGAATGAATATTGACTATAAATTGATGAACTGGCAATTTTGATGATTTTTGTGTTTAACTTTGACAATTTACTTCTGTTTCTATCTGATAATCCTGTCCGGCAGTCTGATTGGACAGACATTTCACATATGAAAATTCGAGCATCTCATACTACTGGAAGAAGATTCGTAAATTGTTATAATTTTTATCAATTTTCATTCACATAATGCCAAAACATAAGTGCAGTATAAATGATAATATTAGAAGAAAATTTGCCTTTATTAAAAGTATAGATGAAAATATGCAATGCACAAGTTGTAACTCTAAATTTTCCATATCACATAGTGGTTGGTCAGACATAAATGAATTATGTGAAAATGAAAATAAAAAAAAACAAACATGCTGTTCAAATTAAGGTTTCCAGCAGCAATATAAGTAATTTCTTAAATGTGAAAACTTTGAAGTGAAATGGATACAGTTATTGCTGGTGCCACAGGAGGCAACCTTTGCTTATCACATGGCAGTGCATAACCACAGCTTTAAGTCCACGGACTGCATAATTGCCATCATAAAGAACTTTTCAACGATAAATTCAGATGTTTGTAAACAAAGTGCAAGGCAATAATCACTAATGTTATTGCACTAATTGCGATTAAACAGATTAATGAAGACCTGAAAGAAGCTTATTTCTTATCAGTATTAGTCAACACATCTAACCACTTGGACAAAATGTTAGTGTCTCTGAGATATTATCATGCAGAAAAAGGAGTTAAGGTGAAGGTGTTAGTTAATTTAGGTGGTGAAACTTCAGAATTGTTATTTTCTTTTGTGTTGGTTGTGTTAAAGAAGTTTGATCTTGAAAACGTTATAGCTATATCAGCAGATAATACAAATATGAACTTCAGTGGAAAGAAGAGAAAGGGAAAGAATGATTTGTACTTCAAAATGCAAGAAAATACTACCAACAATTCAATTGGCACTAGTAATTGGTATGTAGAGTTGTCGGAATTAGATTAAGAAGGATGGAGATGGATTCTTATGAACAAGTAACAAGCACGTCTTTATTGAACAAGGAACGGTACAGAACTGAACGTGGTGCACAGGCGCACTACCAACTATATACATTTAAGAATTGCCAGAGATGGCGCTGCAATACATAGCAGTAATCTTACCTATGTAATACATAATACTGTGCAGACTGCTGCAGGTAAAGCAATATAGAGGAATTGTGAGTAGAACAACCAAACAAATTAGCTATTTATAATGTTTATCTGGATCAAGAGAGGGAATTGATCAGACAGTTCATTGATGTTGATTATTGCTTTACGGGTTTATTAGCAAGGTTGAGGACAAAGTTTTAATCGTGAAAACGTGTATATCAGGCATTCAGTGCCACTTTCCTGTAAGCATAGAAGTTTGACAGTGGTGTTTGGAATGTCGAGCATGATTCCACTGACTATCCAAACACCATTGTCAAACTTCTAGGCTTACAGGAAAGCAGCACTGAACGTCTGACGTACATGTTTTCGCGTTTAAAACTTCGGCCTCAACCGCGCTATTGTGTATGAGTTAAGGAACTCCAATTATTTTGTGAATTCACCAATATAGAGTATAAAACTGTTTTGGGTAACAACAAGACAAGATGGCTCTCTCTCTCTCTCATGCCTGCAATCCAGAGAGTTATTGAATTTTTCCCAGCATTGAAGTCATATTTCCATTCCATTGATAAATGTCCTATCAGTCAAAAAATTTCTTTGATAATCCACTTTCACATATACTTCTACATTTCCTTGCTAACCAGTTATAAACCTTTTATGAAAGCATCAAATATGTTGAAAAGCAAAGAGAACAGTAATTGAAGTAAAGGATGAAGTAACAAACTTGTGGAAAAGTTAAATTGCAGGAGGGCAGAAAAACTTCTTATTACTGTGAGAAATCAGTTGCAAGAGTTAGAAAAAGAAGGGCACATAACAGTTGAAAAGTTTGAAAGATATGTAGTAGATTTCTGTGACACTTTTATTGAATACATTTAGGAGTGGTGTACACTGTTTCTCATGCCTATGAATTGGGTGAATTTGAAGAGAAAGGAGCCTATAACTTGGAAGAATATAGAAAAAAAGCTACGTATTCATGAAGAAAGTGTCACTAAATTTTACTGTGAATGAAGATGAGTTTGTATGTGTGAAAAAATATTGTGAAAGCAAATTTGAAGTGTAGAGTGAACTGAAAGATCAAAGTACAGTATTAGTGAAAAATGGTGTGATTTATAAAGCTTTGCAAAATGAGAGTGAGATCCACAAGTTAATTAGATTAATTGATTTACAATAATGAGGATAAATATTTTATTTGTTTAAATTATTTTGCCCGAAAGGATGTAACTTTTGTCATATTCAGAGAAAGAAGGAAATCAACTTCCTTTCCCATACGGCTTATCACTATTTCATTATGGAATGGATCGCTATTGCATATTTAGAATGGAAATATGACTTCAATGCTGGGAAAAATTCAATAACTCTCTGGATTGCAGTAAATTGACATTTCTAACATAAACTGAGATATTTTGTAAAAAATACAGGATTTAAAAAATAACATTATGTGAACCCCACTCTGGCTCCTAAGCATTCCATATCTGGTCTTGATTTTCTTCTAGCTAACTCCATTCTTGAGATTAATGAAAGACGGACGATATTGAGAAGGGATAGATTTGAAATTTGCAGCCCAGTGTCAAGTCTGGTGAATGTAGAAGGAAATGAGAAAATTTCAACAACTCTTCAATAATTCTTGTTGGTTATCAAAGAAATATTTAATTTGATGATGATGTCATGAGAAATGATTATTTTCTTGATTTAAACTCTGTAGATACAGTGGAACCCTGGTTAACGAACGTAATCCGTTCCACGAGTCCGTTCGTTAACCGAATTGTTCGTAAACCGAAGCAATTTTTCCCATAGAAATTAATGCAAATACAATTAATCCGTTCTAGCCGTCAGTATTTTTGTAATTTTATTTGTAAAATGGGTTTTCTTTAATGAAAATATAGGAAAAAGTGCTCATAAACAGTCGATCTAGGTTAAATTTTCGGAAAAGGGGAAAGATTTGACGGGTATAAAAACATCACATACGATCGTTAAAGTTCTAAAATGACAGATAGAAACAATAGGCTAAATTATGAGCGAAAGGCTTATAGGTTTATCAACAATCTCTGATCAGAGTTGACGAACAGGTGTCAAATAAACGCCTCGGAACAAACCTTTCTCGTGACCTGATCTGGTTTCGGTTTTCACCTGGAGACAAAGAAGAAAACAATCGGGAAGCGAGGAATGGGACGCAGGACTAATCGTAAGGTGAGATTCAAGGAAGAAATACTATAAAAACCCCGAATCTCAAGGTCAAAACGCAGTTTTCCTAAAAATTCTATGGCGATTAATCTGTGTCGTCTTCATCTGGATTAAGCCTGAAGTCGTGCCCGCTAAAATTTGTGTTGTGTCTCGCGGACCGCTCCAGTCGTTGCAGCTCTGTCACCTACCATCGCTTCTGTGACCAAGCGAACCCATCTCGTCCGCTCTGGGGCTACGACTGATCAGCTTGCACTATCGTAGGACCAGCGATACGCCACTCCTCAGTGCCGAGAGAAAATACTGTAGATAAGCCATTTCCAACTACCTCAAATATGTAAGCATCTTCCCGTTCTAATAAACGATTTTCACTGTAAAATACTTGTCATCTTTGTCTCCTCCACCACCACCAACGTACGAATGGATCCTAGACCATCATCGACACACGATTAACTGATTTTCCCTAAAAGTCGGCAAGCTTACAAATTTGACACAAAAAGCCGTTAAGTTCGTTATCCGAATTTTGTTCCTTATCCGAGACAAAATTTTTTCAAAATAAAAGTTTGTTAACCGATTTGGTCGTTAACCAGGACGTTCGTTAACCGGGGTTCCACTGTAGTTGGAACATTATTTATATGTTTTATACAAAACACTTATTATAAATAAAATTTTAAGAAAATACTCTGAAACAGATATACATAATGTAATACTGTATTTGGATGTATTTTTAATAATTAAAAAGTCATATAAATTATATTATAGTTTTCAAAAAACAATTCAGTCAAATATTTAATATTCTTTTGTGTATATAATTGTATATTATCATCAATATTTAATAAATGAATTTTGCATAGTTATGTATTTAGTATATTATATATTTACAGAGATCCATGAAGAATGCACTCAGATTTCAAGATTATGTGGCAACAAGGTATTTTCTGATAAGCTATCTTCTATAGTAATTTAGTACTCTGCCATTAAAATATAAGGTGTTTCAAAATTATATGTCAGAAATGTAAAGGCAGGTAGAGGGGACCTAAATAAGCAGATTTCATATAGGAATGTGGGTGCGGAAATGCAGTGTTGAAGTGGTAGCATGTAAGGCAGTATTAAATTAAAATTAACAACAGGTAAGTGAAAAGACAAGTAAAGACAAAGGAAAGCAACAATTTATTTATCAAGCAGTTTACAATAGCTGCTTAAAAGAGTGACCACCAACAGCCATACAAGATTCACAGCAGTGGCGCATGGATTGGCATACATTAGTAAAAATGTAGGCATGTCATGCACATTTCTAGCAGCAACAGACAATCGGGCAACCAGATCTTCTTCAGATGTTATGGGACTGTCATATACTATGCTGTTAATGTAACCCCAAAAGAAGAAATTCAAGCACGTCAAATCTGAGGAGCACGGTGGCCAAAGAATAGGTCTGCCCCATCCTATCTATTGCCTGGAAATCGCTCCATGTACATCCTTTGAGCAGTAGCTCCATTTCCTTGTGCAGTCTCATACATGAAATATATGTCAGCAAGCTCTGCATTGGTATAATGATGCATGTTGCTCAAAATCTGTGTGGGGAATGATGATTCAAGCCAGCAAAGCGCTTTCATCTGTTAAAGTCAACAGCGCCCTGTCGCTGCATTTCCGCACCCACAATCCTATATGAAATCTGCTTATTTAGGTCCCCTCTACCTGCCTTTACATTTCTGACATATAGTTTTGAAACATCCTGTATATTAAAGTAAAATGTATACATAAATCATAAATTGCTTCTTGCATGTAACTAAAGGTATGTTTGTATGTAGCTCTCAAATACTGGTTGTTCTGCTATATTTTATCACTTTCAGTTTACATTACCTATGAATGAACAGTATTATTGACAAGCTACAAAGGCTTTTTTTTTTCTTTCTTATGGACCATCGGAGGTTGAAAAAGAAACAAAATGAATTAATTATCAAAAGTTAGGTACAAACATGGTTACTTTTCGACATAATCACTGTGAAGATTGAGGCATTTGTCTATCTGCGGACGAGATTTTAAATCCCCTCTTCGTAGAATGTTGCCGCCAGTGATTTGAGATGGCTGTAATGATGATGTGTTGAAGATCATCATTAGTCTCAAACCTCTGCCCTCCTAGCAATGTTTTCAGTTCAGAAAAGAAGTGGAAATTGCTCTGGTCTAAATCAGGGCTATACGCTGGGTGTTTAAAGGTGGTGAAGACTTAAACATTGCTACAATTTCCAACATGTATTCTTTAACAAAGTGCAATCTCTCCAATAGTATACAGAATCTTTTCATTTTCTCTACATCAAATGTGAACTTTGCTACAATAGCAACTGACTTTGTCTCCTATCTGTGAAGCTTTGGAATATGAAACACACTTCCTTAAGATGAATAGAACAAATCTGTATTTTTACAGGTTTAAAGGTCTTTCTTTTGATCTTAATAAGGCCTTCTTACATTAATCTAGGATTATTGTGTGGAAAATAGAAAAATAATTTTCTTTGCAAAAGGTTTTTGATGTAATGATTAGAGCAACCAAACCCACAAGAAGTTGGTATTACAGATGAATTTGTTGTACATGTATAGCCAATGCTCTTTCTAAAAAAAAATTACTGCTGATAGCATATAACTTAGCCACCATATATGCATATCTGCTCATTCAGTTGGAACAGAATGGTACACTGTAACAAATCCCTACTAATAGCTCTTACACTATAGCATAAGAATGTCATTGAGTTACATGAGAAAAACCTCTGGCATCACATGCAAATAGTCTGTTGAATCTATTATTTAAATACATTTATAAATCTAAATATTGATAATTAAATAAATATGTTATTTTTTTTTAAATTTTCTTTACAATATTAAATGCAATTTTTAAATAAATAGGTCACCTCCAATGCCAAATTTACCAGAAGGTCCTTCACATAAATTATCTAGTAACTATTATTATACAAGAGATGGAAGACGAGAGAGCAGACCACCTTTGGAATTAACTCCAACAAATATGAAATCTATTGCAAGTGAAAAATCTGTGTAAGAAATTTTGAAATTATTTTTTATTCAACTTTTATTCTTACTTATTTTTTTAAACCCTAGTACAGGAAAACCAAAACCTTTGTCAATAACACCTGGAAAAGGATATGTATGGAAGAAGGTTGAGTCGATTCAATAAGAATAAGTAGATTGAATGAGCCTTATAGAACCTTGTAATTTAGTGAATTGAGATGAAATTAGTGTTTAAAATATCTATATTGTTTTAATAAAAGAAAATTGGACTTGATAAAATTTTGTATTTAAATGTCTTTATTAGATATAAATAGAAGAAATAAATTATAACTTCTAGTTTATTGAAAGACTTGTGTAAAAGCTTAATGAAAACAGACATCTACTGTATTTTCATTTACTGTACTGTACATGTATAGGTCAGCAATTTGAAAATTGCCTATTTTTACATTCCTGGTCGTATGTCTGCTTATCATTAAACTTAAGAATGGAATTAAATAGATGAAAATTGAGACTAGATATATTAATAGATAGCTGGACCGGAAGTCACGTGATTTCAATTCAAAAACACCAGAACGTAGATGATGTGTACGACTCGATTGTTATCAAGCGAAGTATGATTTACAGGGGCAAGACTAAAATCGAGACTAGATATGTAAAGTTAGAAACTGGAGACCCTGAATAACTGTCCGGCAGATCCAGAAATGTCGTTTAGGTGGTATGCTTCATGTCAATATTGATATCCAAAATCGATTATTTTTAGTATCAAGACTGGTGTTTATAAAAAATACGATTTTCATTCATCAGAAAAAAGTATTGTAATCGTGTCAAATTTGACCCTTCAAGTTCTTTTGCAAATTTCCAGAGACCACCTGAACCCAAAAAAGTAAATAATAAAAATAGCAACGAATTGTGTAACTTTCCCGGCTGTTACGAAATTTTATTATAAACTAGCTGCAAGGACCCGCTTCGCTGGGTTTTTATTTGTTCGTACATTTGTATGTAATATAGTTTTTTTATACAGTATATATAAAAGACTGTTTTTCTAAGTAATCTAGAATCTAGCTGCAAGGACCCGCTTCGCTGGGTTTTTATTTGTGGGCAAAAAGTAACGATAGTGAAGATTAAGATAATTACATTATAGCCAATCTTGCCCGTTTTCACAGAATGCAAGAATTAGGTCCCCCGTTTCCAGACTAATTAGAGAATTTTTACGTCCAGTCAAACGAACTATTTTCAATTTGATCAATTTTCTGGAACGTTTACAATCGTTCTATAATCGAACCAATTCGAATTCGAAAATTTTTAAAATCGAAATAGAAAATCTTCCACTTTCAACCACTTTCAACCCCATATCTCCCGCACCCTTATAGCTATCGAGACGCAACCACCATAGTGCACGAATGGAGACTTGGGGCTACTACCACATACAAACACCATTCATGTGCGATGTGTAGTTTTGGCTGAAAAGTGAAATATAGGGGGGGACACGTCCATTTATATATATATATATATATATATACAGTATATGACATTTACATTATTAATCATAAATTTGTGTGTAACACCATCTGCTGTGAGAATTTGTTATAAAAAGTTTTTATATGATTAATTATTATAAAATGGCAAACAGCTTAATTTTGATGTGTTGAGTTTTATAAAAAAAAACCAATGAAGATTTTACTCCTTATTAGCATTTACAATTTTGTTTAAGTCCTACACCTCTCGAGATATGACATATGACTAATACCTCCTCGACCTGTAACAACCAAAATTTAATAGCATCAATACTCCTTATATATAAGCTACCATGCCAAATTTTGTTTCTTAATCATTACCAAGAAAAAGTGAAACTTATATAAAATAAAATATTGAATGCAAAAAATAAGTGCTATTATTTGCATGGGCACTACTAGTATTGAAAAAAAAATCACTAGTAAATACATTTTTCAAGGTGGTTTTAAGTTTAATTTTTAATTTTCTTTACTGATATTGCCAATGTAAAAACTTTCGGGTACAAAATTAGCATTTATTTCTACAAAAGAAAAGCAAAAATATATTCTAAATTTAATGTCGAATTTAATTTTGATTTTTGTCATTTCGTTCCGAGAGATGGCGCAACTGAAGATGTAACTCGTACCTACTGTAGTAAAATATAGAAGTGCCCTGTTATTATTATTATATTTTAATATTAATAATAATAAACAAAATAGTAAAATATTTGATATTTTAGTATAATTACCATGTAGACGAAGCTAGCTGATCGTTTAATAAGCAGAAAACGTGTGATTTGTAGAAGAAATATACCGAAAGAAGGAACATTTTTTATTACCTTTCCGTTAAATATTAATCATATATAATAAATGGAAACTGTTTAAGTCCGATTCTTAGTGAGACGAAAACCTACTTATTAAGAATTTTTTTTTCTATTTTCGTAGGTAATATACAAGTTAACGTAATTTCGTCTGTATAAGCCGGAAACTGCTAACACGAACACGGAAAGCTATTTTTTAAGCCCGCAAAAATGAAAACAATTTGCATAAGACAAAAGCGAGTATAATATTCATAACAACATGAACAACATTTCAATACTTTGACTTGAACTGAAACTTGTCATCGAGCAATAGACTTGCTAGCCAATACTTTTTTAAAACTACCTTTTGGGTCTTGTCTCTATACCCATCGTGGAGTCGATCAGTCCAACAATGGCCGGGTGATGAGAGGCGGGGTCTGATATATACGGAACAAACCGCTTGTAAAAATTGTTGTGTGGCTCGAACGGTTCGTTCCGGTTCCTCCAGAACGTAAGCCGACGCTTAACTCAAGGACTTTAAACTACATATATAGTTAATATTAGGGTTTCTCAAACGGGATCCCGGTTGTTTTTTTAACCCGGGAAATATCCCGGGAAATTTTTCTTATTCCGGGAAATCCCGCAAATTTCTTAAAAATTCACTTTTTTTCTTATTTTGTGTTAAGGTTGAGGAATTTTGCAAATAGAAAGCATAATTAACTCATTCACTGTCAGAATACATTTGTATTTATTAATTTTAAACCTACCTATTAGTTTTTTT
>NW_019384965.1:40446-42693 GCF_000671375.1 Centruroides sculpturatus | reverse complement strand
TTTTTTTTTTTTTTTTTTTTTTTTGAACAGCATCCGCTTAAATCTTTATTGAGATGTTTAATTTTTAAACTTCAATTGACTCAGTAACCTTGTTATTTGCGAGTTTATATTAACTGCAGCGGACACCAGAGCATGATACATAAGATACCAGGATACTACAAAAACTGAGTTGTGAGAATTGTAAATTTAAATTGTCTCGTGAATCACCTCAATCTAACTCAGACATGGCCAACATCCGGCCCGCGGGCCGTATGTGACCCGTGTAATGGATTTATGTGGCCCGCGATTAATCTTTCAATATTAGCTACTCAAGTCAGAATAGATCGGTGAAAAATTCTAACGCCTAAAAAAAAAGTCAACAACTAACTGTGCGTTTAGAGTTAACGCTTCATTACAAATGTCTTAAGTACAGCGTAGAATGTTGATTATACATGATAATGTGAAAAATGTATCTGTAATCTCTATGTACAATTTAGTCTCTACGGGGTGACCCCACAATGAGATCTCGCACTACCTCAAAATCTTATTAGGGTAGCCTCTGGTTCGGCCCGTAAAAAAAGTTTTCTTTCCAATTCGGCCCGGGGGCAAAAACTGTTGGCCACCCCTGATCTAACTGCTGCGCAACTGATGATTTGCTCGTAATTGTTTCCTCTATGGAAGCACATTTACTGTACAATATTTCACCTATGAGTGAATTTTTCTCATTAGATCTGAGCGTTGCATGAGTGTTCTCGCACGAACTCCCAGTACCGGAAGCATCAAAGTTACACTTCGCTAGAAGCAGCTCTTCGAGGTTTCAACAATAAGTTAGTTTCTCGCAGGGAGACAGAGGAAGCCGCCAGAGAGAAATATCAGCCGTATTACTCAAACTATATTGGGCTATTGTATTGAATTATTGATTGATTATAGAAGTTATAGTTATAACGTACATATGCGCGATTTTGCGACAGACTATTCAATCGACTGTTAATGCACTCTGAACAATGTACTAGCGTCATCGTTCACTCAGCAAATCAAGAACATCAAAAGCCTCCTGTCTTTGAGGGACGTAGTGTATCTGAAATGATATATTCGTTGCCCCGCCAAGCATTTGAGGACAGTGTGACCTGAAACTCAAATGCAGTGAGTGTCCAGCCTAAATCGGGATGCATGGCCACGTTAGGCTTGCTTCGTTTAGTCCAGAAAGTCTACATTTACGTCACTTTGATATCATGTTTAAACTTGTTATTTGTAAAACTGAAGAGATGATGTCAAACTGATGTTAAAATGTGCATCGTTTGGACGAAATAAAAACAATTTATAGTAGTTAATAAATTGACTCTCAGCAATATCAGGAGAAATTATTTTTTGATATTAAGCATAAATAATTTTTTTAAATACATAAACACAAAATTATATAAGTTATGCTTATTATTAGAATTAAAAACTTGAAATTCGAATGCTTTTCTGAATTATCTGAATGGACTTCGTGTATTATTTATTAATTAAGATTAGAAGAAATGTAGATTATTTTATTTCCATAAAAATATCTAATATATTTTGTCTGGTGACGCTAGTTAGTATATAGTCCTTGCGCTTAACTAGGTCATTCTACCATTCTGCTAGCTATAATAATTAAAATTTTTATGTATTGGCACTGACAAAACTTTTAAAGAAAAAAATTAATCTGAGAAAATTCGTTTGTATTTGCATTTCCATCAACACACAATTTTAAAATATGTTTAAAAATCAAATGATACGGTTTATATAATAATGAATTGAAATAATGTAACTTCCGGTGCAAACGGGAAGTTCGTATATAGTTAATCGGGACCCCTTTCCCAAGTTTTCCATATATGGTGTCGATTTTATCTAATTAACTCCATTCACGAGATTGTTTGCCTGTCTGTCCTTTCTTAGACAATGGATGACATTGGAAATTTATAGGTATACAATTTTTTCAAATTTCAGCTTAATATGAAATAAAAATTTAATAGTTAATAAGAATTATCACAGAATAAAACTTCAACATATGACTAACCAGTGTTATATATAAATAGAGACTAAGTAGCACCAGATAATTGACTGTCGTAAACCTCTACAATAAAGTCGTCATAGTTTTGCGAATCAGACTGACGCTTTTCATGTTTCATCAATTTCAGATATATATACAAACACACACAATTGACTCCATATACACCCTCAATGGCCGTGTCATGCTTTGCTTTCCAAAATTTAATAGCATCAATACTCCTTATATATAAGCTA
>NW_019384965.1:24266-40170 GCF_000671375.1 Centruroides sculpturatus | reverse complement strand
CTTTTCTGGAATGAATAAAAGAAAAAAGGCGATTATTTTAATAGAGCTGGCGAAAATACATGAAAAGATAAAATCTTCGATAAAACGAAGAATTAAAATCCCACAGGTATTCGTGAGCCTGAATAAGCTCGATCAATCTCGATTCTGTAAAAGTATTAATCCTCTGACTATCCGCCATGATGATGAACTATTTTCAATGTTGTCACTGTATGACGTGGCATAAAGGCGTTTGTTGATTGGATGCGCGTTTGCAATCGTCGCGAGTAGAACAAACTTTTTGTTTCTAGTTGCGATTGCAGTCGCGCCGGTTTTCGAGGGGGGATTACTAGTTAACGGGAACAGCCGTCGCGGTTGCAGTCGCCTGCGCGGCTGGAAATCGCATAGTGTGACCAGGGCTTAAGTCAACAAGACTACAAAATACTCGTGAAGGAAAGAATTTTTTTTTTTTTTTTTTTTGAACAGCATCCGCTTAAATCTTTATTGAGATGTTTAATTTTTAAACTTCAATTGACTCAGTAACCTTGTTATTTGCGAGTTTATATTAACTGCAGCGGACACCAGAGCATGATACATAAGATACCAGGATACTACAAAAACTGAGTTGTGAGAATTGTAAATTTAAATTGTCTCGTGAATCACCTCAATCTAACTCAGACATGGCCAACATCCGGCCCGCGGGCCGTATGTGACCCGTGTAATGGATTTATGTGGCCCGCGATTAATCTTTCAATATTAGCTACTCAAGTCAGAATAGATCGGTGAAAAATTCTAACGCCTAAAAAAAAAGTCAACAACTAACTGTGCGTTTAGAGTTAACGCTTCATTACAAATGTCTTAAGTACAGCGTAGAATGTTGATTATACATGATAATGTGAAAAATGTATCTGTAATCTCTATGTACAATTTAGTCTCTACGGGGTGACCCCACAATGAGATCTCGCACTACCTCAAAATCTTATTAGGGTAGCCTCTGGTTCGGCCCGTAAAAAAAGTTTTCTTTCCAATTCGGCCCGGGGGCAAAAACTGTTGGCCACCCCTGATCTAACTGCTGCGCAACTGATGATTTGCTCGTAATTGTTTCCTCTATGGAAGCACATTTACTGTACAATATTTCACCTATGAGTGAATTTTTCTCATTAGATCTGAGCGTTGCATGAGTGTTCTCGCACGAACTCCCAGTACCGGAAGCATCAAAGTTACACTTCGCTAGAAGCAGCTCTTCGAGGTTTCAACAATAAGTTAGTTTCTCGCAGGGAGACAGAGGAAGCCGCCAGAGAGAAATATCAGCCGTATTACTCAAACTATATTGGGCTATTGTATTGAATTATTGATTGATTATAGAAGTTATAGTTATAACGTACATATGCGCGATTTTGCGACAGACTATTCAATCGACTGTTAATGCACTCTGAACAATGTACTAGCGTCATCGTTCACTCAGCAAATCAAGAACATCAAAAGCCTCCTGTCTTTGAGGGACGTAGTGTATCTGAAATGATATATTCGTTGCCCCGCCAAGCATTTGAGGACAGTGTGACCTGAAACTCAAATGCAGTGAGTGTCCAGCCTAAATCGGGATGCATGGCCACGTTAGGCTTGCTTCGTTTAGTCCAGAAAGTCTACATTTACGTCACTTTGATATCATGTTTAAACTTGTTATTTGTAAAACTGAAGAGATGATGTCAAACTGATGTTAAAATGTGCATCGTTTGGACGAAATAAAAACAATTTATAGTAGTTAATAAATTGACTCTCAGCAATATCAGGAGAAATTATTTTTTGATATTAAGCATAAATAATTTTTTTAAATACATAAACACAAAATTATATAAGTTATGCTTATTATTAGAATTAAAAACTTGAAATTCGAATGCTTTTCTGAATTATCTGAATGGACTTCGTGTATTATTTATTAATTAAGATTAGAAGAAATGTAGATTATTTTATTTCCATAAAAATATCTAATATATTTTGTCTGGTGACGGTAATGGTGCTGCAAAAACAATACTTTTACAAAATGAGACGTTTAGCTTCAAAAACAACAAGTCCGTAATTTCGAAAAGTTAAATGAACATTTGATCTTGTGTATTTTTCTTCCTCTTTTCAATGCTTTTTAAGTTTCTAAATTGGCCATAAAACAGAAAAAAGGAATAAAAAAAGGGATGATTATTGGAAGTTAGTTTCAAAATTAACGTAAGTGGACTTGGCTGGTTTAAAATTATACGTCTCAAGTTTACAATCTGATCTTATACTGGCTTATCCACAGCAATTCGTGTGTATTTTTGATAATTTTAAACAATTATCAAAAATGCATAAAAATCAACAGTCTATATTTAAGTTTATAGTAAATTAATAAACATAAAAGAAAATACTATTTGATTTTTCGATAAAATTCCATTCATATATGTTGTTCTAGTGTGTAGTAAACTAAGATGACGTAAATATTGCGACTATAAAGAGGAAAACTTCATAAGTTTTAAGTCGTTCGGAAAGCAGTCGAAGACGTTGTCATGACGACGAGTTGATTAGGTTATGGTTCGGATGAATCGTTTCTTGTATTAATTAGCATATTCATACTCTCATATAAAATATTATAATATTCAAAACAAAATTTAAACTTTTTGAAAAAATAGAAATGTAATTTTACCGCAAATCGATTGTTACTTGGCTGCAATTTGAAAAAAATTGTAGGCCTATAAATTCCCACTGTCATCCATCCGTCTGTCTTTCTTTAATCGCGAGAATGGAGTTAAGATAAACGAAATCCAAGACCAGATATAGAAACTTTTAGGAACAGGAGGCCCGGTGAACTATATATGAACTTCCGATGTAAACAGGAAGTCACGTTATTTCAATGCAAAAATTTTCCCTGAAAGGCGTTAGATAAATGACCGGCACAACCCTATTGTTAAAGGAAAAGTATGATGTACAGGGGCAAGACACTACTAATTTGAGGTGGAAAGCATACATTTTAAATTAAATAAATTAAAAACATGATTAAAAATTGCAGCCCAGCATTTGGCTATGTCACAATAAATAATTGCTCGTTTGAATTGGGATTTATATGCGTTATATTTATATTTGAAAAACAAGTAAGTACATTTCTAATTTGTAGCCAAACCCGCAAAAAATTGTGGTTGGGGTCTTGAACTCATTTGGGAAGAATTTAAAAATTAATTAAAAAAAGTAACACAGAAATACAAAAATAACGCCTATAACTATCATGTAACACTTAATACAAAAAAAGGGTACTTATGGGTTAAAAATTAAACGCACGGCCTGTTTGTACTCCACATATCCTAAGATTACAAATATCATTAAAGCAATGCCTAATAATATTTTAGTGGCCGACGGACAAGGCGGTAAAGGCATCAATATACCGTTCTTGAGGGACCTGGGTTCGAATCCTAGAGGAGAATCCCGGCTACTTTTCATAGGCAGTCCCGGATATGTCGGATCTCGCCTCTCACCACGTGGCCGTCCCAGTGTGAGGCTGGCCAAACCATAATGAGCATGATTACAAAAGCGTTTTAGTCCCTACGAGGTGAACAGAGACAAAAATGGAAAAAAAATAATATTTTAGAATAATTAGAATTATTTTATGAGCTAATCGTTAAATTATGATCCGGAAAGTTATGCAAATACATTTTCCTGTACTTAAATCGTATTCTAACTGTGATTAATGAATAGTATTCTACATCAAAAATATTTTTATAAAATATAATTCATTTGCACGAAATTATATAAACTTTTTGATTTAGTATATATTGCTTATTTTAAAATATTTGTAGTAAATGAAAGACAAAAAAATTTATTTAGAATAACTATGTATTGAACTTTTGATCCTAGCTGTGGTTCATATACTTTACAAGTTATATAGACTAGTATTGGTACATTATGAAAAATCATGTTACTGCAGTGGCGTACCGTAGTGGGGGCTGCAGGGGCGGCACTTTTTAGGGGCGGCAAAATTTCACAATAAATAATAATAATATTTTGTAAAAATTCGAACCATCCTAATCTATATTTGCGTCGCGTCTACAATAGTGCTATCGTCCGGACAGTCCGGGAATCGGCTCACCCTCCGGGTGAACTAGTAATTTCGTCCGACGATATCCTGCGCAACCTGTCGACCTTTTCTTTCTTTCTTTCTTTTTTTTTTGCTTGTACGATTCATTCGCGTTCATATACACCACTAATATCCAATACAGCTATTTAAACAGGTCGCTGCACTAGTACGGAATTTTCCATTGTTTGTTCTGTGACAAAAGTGAATTTTAGTCTTTTAAATTGAAGTACCTAAATAAGGGGGGGCGAAATTTTCCTATACCCGGGCGGCTGACACCCATGGTACGCCACTGTGTTACTGACCAGCAAATTGGTTTTGATATTTTATTTACCATTATAAGTGCTATCGGTTACTCTCATTCATAAAAATAAAGCTATGAAACAATGCGAGAGGACGGTCCCGTGATGTCAGTTTAGTAATCATACATGCACTCACTCCCCACTATGACAACTGATCTTGCAATATGACCAATAAGGCATGTGATTAAGCAATGCGAAAAGACTCGGAAATTTAGTTTGATTGACCGATTAAATTTCACTTAATTATCTTAAAAAACGAAAGTCTGGAACTGCTTCTAGAAAAAAACAAAACCAGCCCCAATCAGTAATTCCTTGAATCTAATTCAACAAGTTTCTGAAAACATATTGAAAGAAATTCATACCATTAAAAGGAAACGAAAGTTTCTGAAACACAAAGTCCAATAGTTGAAATAGTAAAGAACAAGCTACGAGACATACTTCGAAGAAATCCAGGATTCCAAAATATTTCGGATATTCAGTATTAACTGTGAAATCAGATATAAGTATCGAAACATATATGATACCACTGGAATTGTCCCGTTTCCAATTTAACTCGGTCACTTTCTATGATCAGGAAAGAAGTTTTTTTTTTCCCCTTCCAAACTGTAAAAACATTTTATAAAGTTTGAATTTAAAGAATTTTTTGTCACTTACTGCAATACGAAACCACTCGAGCCAAAATAGATGTAAAGATTGTTTATTGTATTGTTAAAATCCAATCATTTTATTTTAGTATATTTTCTTCTATTTGAGTATATTTAAATGAGCATAAATTATTCAGACGTTTTCAGTGCTTAACTGTCTGGGCCTTATAACCATTTTCATTACAAGAATCCGAAATATTAAAACTGTTTATTTTATATACAATGACCTTTTCCCTTCTAATAAGTTTAGCTATATTTTAACTTAGATACAAATTAAGACAAACTTTTAATTGCTTAACAAGTAAGTGAAAGAATGCAATTCACAAAACTAACTTTCATCTCAGTTAATGAGAATTCTCAGCTTCAATTGAAAAACTGTTTTTCTTGCGTAAAATAATTTGTAAAGCAGCAAAACTGCTGAAATTCTTTTAAATTCATCCGCATCAGTTCTTACTTTAAATTAATGAAACCTGCTTCAAGTGATAACTAAAAAATAATACATTTCTTTAAAATGTTTTAAAATTTAATACTCGTTTTAAAAAATATAATTGAATATAAAAATGTTCCAATTAAATTTTATTATTATATTAACAACTTAAAAGAAAATATTTGAATAAAATACGAATGTATTGATATGTTCATATTAATCATATCAAGAATTCATATTTGAATTTACGTATAAAGAAATCTAGTAAATCTTATTATCCTCTAAAATGGATAAGGTGTGGATTTTGAGAGATATTTACGCTATTTATACTTACGTGATACAGAAGAAGAACTTTATATTTAGAAAATTTCTTTCTTCTATATATTATATATAATATGNTGGCCTGCTTCTTGGCATTGAATTCATTTGTAAATTCGGAAACAATTTTATCTTTTTTTACAATGACAACATCAGAAACTTCATTGTACTTATTAGAGAGCGCATCCTTTAATTACAAATAAATTTTTAATTTTACTTGATATATATATATATATATATGCATTTTTTAATATTCAGAAAATAAGTTTTACCTTGACATTTTGCCATATCTGTGGTCTCCATGTCATTCTTGATTTTAAAATTCGCGATTCCTTTAATCCAAGATTAAATAAAACATCAGATATACGTCTCCCGCGTTCAGTATGAGAAATTTCAAAATGGACGGCATCATTTGGCATAGCTGCTCTTACGTGCATATTTTCTTGACCTATAACGTAACATAAATTATATTACTTGTAATATCGAGTTTAGAATAAAAATCTGACAAGATTTATTATTATTATTCTTTAAAATGAAGTTAACATTACCTTAATAAATGTGAAGAAACTGGCAAAATTGTTCGACTTTCTTGGCACTTGGAGGTCAAGGGGATCAAGAAATCCGATAATTTTCGATTATATTACGATATAAGATTTAAAACGATAATAAAAGCTTAAAAAGAGTGATTTTGTTGAAGTGTGATAAATTTCTCTATTTAAAAATATATTTTAGCTTAAAAAAAACACTAACACCACAAAGTTAAAATTGTATGTGGCGCCATCTGTTAATGAAATCTAATATTATTAATTATTATAAAAAGGCAAAAGGCTTATTTTTAAGACCAGGAATGAGTTTCAAAAAGTTTTAAATGCAAATAACCAGTAAAATTAAGTCCGAAACTTTTTGAGATATGACACATATAACAGGGAAAGTATGGCAATCGGTGAAAAAATGACCCACCCAAAGATTTTTACATTTTTGGATTCAGGAAAAGGTAGAGAAACGCAAGAAAAAAAAAATTCGGGTTTTTTTCTTATGTATGGATGTTAATGTGTATATGGGGACACGATTTTGCTCATCCACTTCGAAGCTTAATAACTCCTGTGTCTTTTGTCGAAAATTTCTGAAATTTTTCAGGAAAGTTTGTGTATTAGGAGCATTGATGCTATTAAATTTTCGTAGTTAGAGGTCAAGGAAGTAGTGAGATAGAGGGAAATCGTGTGTTATATCTCAAGTAAAATCGGGCTTAATGAAGATTTTACTCGTTATTCGTATTTACAATTTTATAAAACTCAGCTCTTACTTTAAAATTAAGCTTTTTGCCATTTTATAATTATATAAAAATTTTTAAAATAAAAGTTCATATCGGTAACAGATGGCACCACACTCAGTTTTAAATGTTGCCGGAAAAGTTACACAACACGTTGTTAGATTATATATGTATAAGTAATAATAATAATTTGTTACACTTTTATTCCAATAAAAATTAATATTCATTCAAATTTGCTTACTTATTACGTTCAAATAAAATTATCATTATTAAAAATTTTGCCATATATAATTACATAACAAGTTAAGTAATTAAAACATTTCAACATAAGTGAAATGTTTCAACCAACTTCACTATAGAGCAGTGTTTCCCAACCTTTTTTGTGCTATGCCCCACCTAAGCCTTTCTAAAATTCTCATGCCCCCTAACATATACGAGTGGCTATACCAGGCATGGCCAACATACGGCCTGTCTAATGAATTTATGTGGCCCGCGATTAATCTTCCAATATTAGCTACTCAAGTCCGAATAGCTCGATGAAAAATTCTGATGCCTAAAAAAAAAAGATCAACAACTCATTTTCAAATTGCCCCGGGGTCGGCAAAGTGGTCGATATGGACCCCCAGGGGTCGATGCAACATCATTGGGGTTCTATGCGGCTAGGGGGACGATTAGGGGATCGATGCAGCTAAGGGGTCACAACCTTTATTATTATTATTATTGCTTAGACAGAGACCACAACCCACAACGTTTTTTTTTTATTTTTTCGCTCATACATATTCACTTCTAATAAAACTTTACGGTGGGGGTCAATGTGAGGCTTTGGAAAGTGATTGGGGGTCGCGGTTAAAAAAGTTTGGCGACCCCTGATTTAGAAGCTTCTTTAACTTTTATCTCTAACACTTAAAGTGAAATTGAAGTTTTAAAATTGCATAATAACGAATAAAGTATATAGATAATAAACCAATTTACAATAACGTGATTTATAAAACGAATTAAAAATTCATAAGCAAAAAACGTTTTAAGAACTCCATTTTCCATCAATAAATGAGTAGCATATAATGGAATGAGCTAATACAGTATATTAAAATTTTGGCTTCCTCATCGCTCAGAACTTTTGGATAATATTTTATATTTATACGCTTTTATAAATATTTAATCGAGTAGCTAATATATAAATCCGAAATACATTTTATAATTGTATACGAAATAAAAATTTTATGACAAAATTTTATAATATGAAAACCGTTGAATTCTTAACCAAAATAGAAGACGTCAAAGAATTTTGGATGGTATTGAAATCTAACTGATCGCTATTTTTGATGTAATGATGAATATCTGAAATAGAATAAAATATATAAAAGTTTTCGAAAGTACTCTTTAATTCCCGACTTCGTTTCTATAGTTTGAGAAGACTTGATCAATAGGATGAATTAGAATAGATTCGTCCTATTCAAAGTAAATAGAAGAGATTTTCTGTCTTGTGTATTTTATATATAGCCTACTGTATAAGCTTTAATGTTTGATTAAATCTCGAAAATCTGATTTTACATAGAACTACAGTTTTGCCTTTTCATCTCAAATAATAAATCTATTTCTTCATATTCATTATAATAATATTAAATTAAAATCAGACACACTGCATTGCATGTAGACCCACATAAACGACAATAAAACTGAATAAACATACAATACTAAGTTTTCTATAATACTAAATATTAATTCCATACAGCTATTAACAAATCATTCGGAATGTTTGTTAAATGGATGATAATATTTTAACATGTAAATAAGTTACATAGTTAAAGGAGCTGACGGTTGTCGCATCACTTTTTATCCCTAATTTTGAAAGAAAAATAATGATAAACTAAAATAAAAATAAAAATATTATTTCATTTTTATATAGCTATTGTATTACTATAAAATTATAGTACTGTATTTTAAAAATTTTCTTTTATGACAAAATTGTAGTTAGATAATTGAGGGAATAATTTAACGATACGTTATAAGAGGAAAATATCAATAGTTTAAAAAGCTTTCAACATTAAAAATGTTCTTACATTAAATATTATGTTTGATAAATAAATAAATTTATTAAAATGAAAAATATGTTGAATTAAAATTAAATTAAGCTGTTATAATTTTATAGTGTACAGGAAAAAATCGATGCTGTTTACGTTTAAGTCGGTTCTTGTAGTTCAACACAACAGAGACACTTTTCCTTTATTATCTTAACTATTTTCATTAAAAAATCATTAATCATTTCTGGGATGATAATGTACGTTTCTTTGTCCAAAAATTGCTTAATGAACAAATTTTATATACATTTTTACGTTTACGAAATTTTACATTTAATTATTTTTAAACTTAAAATTCCGAATTAAATCTAATTATTTTCAAGTTTGAATAATTATGAATTTATTTCCAAACAGATTAAATGTAAATATGAAATGAAATGTTAAAGAACCAAAAATAATATAAACAGATTTATTTACAAATCTTTAGAAATAAATGTTAAAAAAACAGATTGTAAATTTTTTTATGTTATAAATTTTAATATAAGCTTGTATTTATTAATTTTGTGTAAAAATAACATATAAAAATGTAAATAAAATATGTTCTACACTTTATATAATTAATAAAGATCAATCTTCAACGACACGTTTCCAACATTATTTTAATAAACCAGCAACGGGTTGCTCAACTTTCCCGGTAACATTTAAAATTTTGGTGGCATCATCTGTTATCATATTTTATTAAAAAAACGTTTTTTATTTTTAACTATTATAAAGTGGCAAAAAGCTTAATTTTGAGGGAGGAGTTTTTATAAAAACTTGTAAGTGCTAATAACGAATAAAATCATCATTAAGTTCGACACCTATTGGAGATACACACGGACCCCATTATCTCCTCACCCCCTCGAACTTTAACCATCAAAATTTAATAACATCAATTCCCTTAATAAACAAACCACGCTGCAAAATTTCAGAAGTTTTCGACAAAAAGCACAGGAGTAATCAAAGAGGATAAAACAAACTCGTGCCACACAACCACACTCACTAACATCCACACATACAGAAATTACCGCCAAATTTTTTTTGCATATCTCGACTTTTCAAAATGTCCTAAGTCCAAAAATGTAAAAATCTGGGGGGGGGTATTTTTTGCAGATCGCCATACTTTCCCTCTGTATAACAGACGGGAAATTAAAAATTAAAAGTAGAATATCAGCTAGCTTCTATTCTTTGAACCTTTAAAAAATAAATGATGATAACTATTTTGAGAGTGCAAAATATGTATTTCTTACTGTCAAAACAAAATTTATTTATTTTATTTTTAAGATTCCACAAGATAGAACACGGAAGAGAATAAACTTTATTTATTTATTTTTTTTCAAATCGATTTTCGATTCCGATAAAAAAAGTTTTTATTTAAGTAAAATATATACATTTTTTTTATATACGGTAAAAATAATTAATTAAAAATGTTTACATTTAAGATAATTAAGGAAAGTTAAAAATAATAATGATTAATACCATATTCATATTATATCTTAAATAAAAAATTAATGAAGAAGCATGATATGACTTCATTACAGCTGATTTTGAGTAAGAACATGTTTAACTTAAATTTTTTCTATTAATTATTATCGGTTTTTCTAAATTTATAATTAACTTGTCGTTTAATTGGATGGATTTATAACTCCACTAAAGAGTTTAAAAAATTAATACTTAAAAGTTACAATCAAAAATTTTTTTCAATAAATAAAAATGATAAGTTGTAGGATTATATTATTAGATACGGAACATCCATCAATGTCAGTAACTAGTAAAAGCTATTAGATGTTAAATATATTACAAAAGGATAAATTTGAATAATTGAAAAATCAACGCTTCTCTACGTTGTTTATATTCTTTATAAATTTTAAATGATCTAATCATTCTATGGTAAAAATATATATATAATTCGAACATTTTAATAGTTTTTATAGGAAAAAATATGTTTAACTTATAGGAAAATAAACATCTGTATTAATATATGTAGTGACATAATTCCTCTAATTACTCTAAATATCTATGTATAAGATTAACAAAATAATTAAAACTAGACTTATATTTTCAGATTTTCAATGTTTTGTCTATTTATTTTTATAAATTATATCGATTTTTAATTATTGTAATTATAAATAAATTTTGTTCATAAATTATTTACAAAATTTGAGTTTTTCCATTAAAACTGAACTTTTTATAGATGAAGAATGAATAGAATTAATTAGTAGTGAAGTGTTTTACATTATTAATATGGCAAATTGTTTCATACTTTTAAATAGATGTTTGTAAATTATTTTAAATTATAATAAGATATTTATGATAAAAATAAATGTATCAACTAATGAATACAAATAATAGATGAAATAATATTAGAATGCTTTGGAAATTATTTTATGAATTTAGGAAACAAAATTAATAACTCCACGTTTTAAAACATTAAAGTTAATTTAATAAGGCATTTTTATTTAGATATTATTTTTAAATCCAAGACAAATAAAATAACTTTTTTTGATACATGCGAAGTGAATCTCTCATCTAATATTTTTTCCTAAACATCATAATCCTTTATTAAATCAATCGAAATTCTATCATTCATTATTTTTATTTTACTTTTTTAAATTTACATTTGCTTTCTGTTAATAATTATAATTGTTCAGTTGTGATGAATTTTATAAAATTATAAATGCTAATAACGAGTAAAATTTTCGTCAAGTCCGACTCCACTCGAGATACACACACGACTCTATATTTCCAAGCCCTTCGAACTTTAACCATCAAAATTTAATAACATCAATTCNGGGAGAATTTCGACATGTATATTATATAAAAACACGTGCGTATTCGAATGCAGCGTTGTGTCAAAATTTCAAAGGAATCGGTAGGAACAAACGAACATTACATTTTTATTTATATAAATAGATAGAAGATGATCTACTTTAGTTAATTTTCACAGAAAAGCATAATGCCTCACAGAAAAGCAAACTAAGGGCGTCGTACTCGTAGCGCCATCTATTGGGCATAAAAGCCTTAGCCTAGATGATATGTTTTAATTTATATGAATGTTTACGGAATAATATACAGCCTATGTCCACCCTGAAGTTCCATTCTAAATATTGGTGAAAGAATTTTTGAAATCGGATGAAGAGTTTCGGAGATTACCCGCTACATCCAAACTTACTTACTTACATACTTACAAACATTACCTCTTTATAATATTAGTATAGATTTTACTATTAATAGCAATGAAATAAAGACAAATTTTATACTTAGTTTGCTAGTCGTAGTTACAAATATAATTATTTAAAAATTTCTCATAAATTCTTTTTAATGAATAAGTCAGAAATTTAATCTGTTTATTATTACAGTTATGACGACGTAACAGCGCATTTAAAATTCACATAAATTTTAATTATGCTGTTACGTAATCATAACTTTATAGTCTTATTTAATAAAATTAATTTTAAAATATAAAATATAAAAATTTCCATTTCTTATCCTTTCTGCTTCCAATAGAATAAATTCGACAGACACGTGAAAGTATTAATAAGCTTATATTTTAAGAAATGTAAGAATAAAGACTATTTTACTTTTTGTTTTTACATTTAAAAAAAAATCGAATACTTTTTATCTTTTATAAATGTAAATTTTACTGTCGATAAAGCTTTAATTAAATCTCGTAAAAAAAATGCAACTATCGAATCGAAATGGAATTCAAATTTTTAAATGAAGGCATTTAATTTAGATTTTTTTGCCATAAAATATCCTGTTTTGTTGTTGGGAGACTAACTGAAGTTAGAAAATTAGTTTTTAATTCCTGACTTATGTATGTTTAAAATAAAAATTGTTATTTTTAACTTAACTCATTTCGTATTCATTTTTAGCTTTATATTTGTAATAATGATTTTTCGTGACAAAATTATGAAAAAGATAATTTAGATAAGTTTCTTTTTGAAATTTTAATGCATTTTGTACAACCTAGATATATGATAAAGTGCATATAATCCGACAGAGTCATTTCTTTTCGAAACATGACTTTATTTAANGATATATTCAATATATTAAATATATATGTTTAACATATTTAATTTTATATTTGTAATACTATATGTTAAACATACTATTATAAAGTTAACTGAAAAATCAACTTTTAACTGCTAGATTAAGACTAAATAAACATTCTCTTACATTAAGTTTTATAATACAAATTATGTTGTGCTGTTGTACAAACTTTTCCTTTTATCATATACTTACAAAATATAATGCTTTAGATCAAATAAGAATAAAATGCGGTCTTAAGGATATGTTTCATGAAGATACATTTAGGGATTGTTTCGTTATTTATAACATTCAATTAATGTACAAAATATAGAATTTTTGGCCAATAGTTTTAATAAATAGATTAGTATCTCTACTCCTTATAACAAGGTTATTTCCTTATTACCTAGATAATGTTTTGATTAAATATATATCGTCGTTGACACACGAAAATCTCGTAAGCCCTAACACAGATCAAATAACTTATAGTTGTGCAGGCCCTTGGAGTATGCATGTTCTGCAAAAGTCTCGGAAACATTCGACCAGTAAAATTGGCTGTACTGTTACTTGTAATTAGCTCATATATAATTGGGCCGCCCGTGTTGCTGAGGACACCACAAAAATTTAGTTATCGTAATTACCTGATATAATGAACCTTCACGCGAGAATATCTTACGCTATTATATGCAATATTAATTGCCTTTTGTTGCTCTTGTAAAATTTGATTTTTGGCATTTATGAAGTTTTCGTATGTTAACGATATATTAAATTATTTTTGAACATTATTTTTTCTACATAACCTACTAAATTACACATGAGAAAAAGAGAAAACAAAATAAAATATAAATAATTAATAAGGAACGTGTATAAAAAAAATAACTAAAGTAATCTAATCCCATTCTTGACTATAGTAATAATAAACATAATTAACGTGACTACATTTTTAGTGAGCATATTTAATTTAAACAAGAAAGGTTTTTATTGTTGTTCCTAATAAAATTTGAAGATAATTAATTTTAGGAAACAAATTTAATTAAATGTATTTTTGATAGTTTCTTTAATTATATACAACTGTAATAATAAATGTAATTCTAAATTGGATTGTCTAGAAGTGAATCCAATTTAGAATTAATACTGTATATATAATAAAATTTAATATTGTGTTATATGTACTTAATTTTATTCTGTAGATTCGTATATTTTAATTATTTTCGAGATATGGATTATTCAGACAGACTTCATCGTTGCGAAGGAGTGAGAAACGATATGAAACTAACATATTGTCGTAGGAAACTTCAATTTTCTTGATTGTTCATGTGCAAAGGATTACATAAATAAACAGAGAAAAAATCGATAAGAAAAGAGTCCTTTATATACATATAAAAACATATATAACTAACCACAAACCTTGAACAGACATCGGTAAATTTATGCCTCAGCTAGATAAAATAACAAAAATTAGAAGTGTTATAGATAAAATAACAAAAATTAAAATGTGTTTATCGATATATTACGTAAAATTGTTTATTGAAAACAATACATCAAGTATACAAGTGAATTACTAATATTTAATGTATCTAACAAAATAATAATAGCTGTTTTAATTAATAAAATAGTTTTTAAACTTATAAATTTAATTTTAAAATGCCTTATTTCTTTTTCTTTCGAATTACTTTATAGAAACTGTCATATTTAAGAACAAATATAAAATAAATTGCTTAGTTAATTCTCCGTAAATTAAAAAGTAATAAAGGAATAATGAAAAATTAACTACGACTAAAAATTTTATTTTTACTTCATACTTTAAAACTTTTGACTTAAAAAAACGAATTAAGATTATAGATTTATTTTTAAAATTTCTAAAAAATAAACTCTCTCTTAAATATGATAAGACATTTGTTATAATGAAAATTTATTTTCTAAAAAATTACAAAAAGATAAATTTTGAAAAAAGATTTAGATTTATCGATTATCACGATTTTTATGAAAACTATTGGTTCAACAAGTTATGACGTCAAGAAAAGAGGTGGCATTTCAGAGCTTCGTTCAGACGTTCAACGTTACTTCTGTAAAGAGGAAAGACATTTTCGTTTGCAGGTAACTGTTATACTTATATATATTTAAATAAATAAGAAGAATAACAGTTATTTTATTAAAAATATACATATTATTAAATGATTTTATGTTTATTAATGTATTCTTAATGTTTTCTTCGGATAATCGCATAAACTTTTTAAGCGCGTTTTATGTATTCAATTTTAAATTAAATTTTCAGTCTTTTATGAATAAAAATGTAAACAAATTTATTTTATAAATGTCATATATAACATACTTTGGTAAAACGTTTATATACCGGTATTATATTTACCTACGGTCTCGGGGAAGTCGAGTATAACAAATAAAATCCGGTCTTTCTTTCATTCTTCATATAAAAAGTTATTATCTGTAAATTTTACGATAAAATAAACTTTATAAAGATTGTTAAAAGCGGAAGAATTGTGAATCGAGACAATGATGCAGCGAAATTTAAGAGGATAAAAGTTTATAACAGCTATAAAGATACCAATAAATTGTCGAATTTTACTGTAATTTTTGACCTTGTGTGTTTTTAATGGTTATTGATAAACGTTTGAATGTATTAATATAATTTTCAATTTGAAAGTATCAATATCAAGCATTTTAGTTTCAAAAATTTATAGAGCAATTGAAAGCATTTAAACAAAAAATCTTGTAAAATAAAAATAATAATGCCAATAATTAAATAATTACAAAATAGATGAAATAATATTAG
>NW_019384965.1:6383-19177 GCF_000671375.1 Centruroides sculpturatus | reverse complement strand
CCGCATCTAAAATAGTATAAATAGAAGCAGAGTTCTTTACCGTAAGCCTTAATCCTGTCCATCTCCCCCCAGTGGGGAGAATTTCGACATGTATATTATATAAAAACACGTGCGTATTCGAATGCAGCGTTGTGTCAAAATTTCAAAGGAATCGGTAGGAACAAACGAACATTACATTTTTATTTATATAAATAGATAGAAGATGATCTACTTTAGTTAATTTTCACAGAAAAGCATAATGCCTCACAGAAAAGCAAACTAAGGGCGTCGTACTCGTAGCGCCATCTATTGGGCATAAAAGCCTTAGCCTAGATGATATGTTTTAATTTATATGAATGTTTACGGAATAATATACAGCCTATGTCCACCCTGAAGTTCCATTCTAAATATTGGTGAAAGAATTTTTGAAATCGGATGAAGAGTTTCGGAGATTACCCGCTACATCCAAACTTACTTACTTACATACTTACAAACATTACCTCTTTATAATATTAGTATAGATTTTACTATTAATAGCAATGAAATAAAGACAAATTTTATACTTAGTTTGCTAGTCGTAGTTACAAATATAATTATTTAAAAATTTCTCATAAATTCTTTTTAATGAATAAGTCAGAAATTTAATCTGTTTATTATTACAGTTATGACGACGTAACAGCGCATTTAAAATTCACATAAATTTTAATTATGCTGTTACGTAATCATAACTTTATAGTCTTATTTAATAAAATTAATTTTAAAATATAAAATATAAAAATTTCCATTTCTTATCCTTTCTGCTTCCAATAGAATAAATTCGACAGACACGTGAAAGTATTAATAAGCTTATATTTTAAGAAATGTAAGAATAAAGACTATTTTAGTTTTTGTTTTTACATTTAAAAAAAATCGAATACTTTTTATCTTTTATAAATGTAAATTTTACTGTCGATAAAGCTTTAATTAAATCTCGTAAAAAAAATGCAACTATCGAATCGAAATGGAATTCAAATTTTTAAATGAAGGCATTTAATTTAGATTTTTTTGCCATAAAATATCCTGTTTTGTTGTTGGGAGACTAACTGAAGTTAGAAAATTAGTTTTTAATTCCTGACTTATGTATGTTTAAAATAAAAATTGTTATTTTTAACTTAACTCATTTCGTATTCATTTTTAGCTTTATATTTGTAATAATGATTTTTCGTGACAAAATTATGAAAAAGATAATTTAGATAAGTTTCTTTTTGAAATTTTAATGCATTTTGTACAACCTAGATATATGATAAAGTGCATATAATCCGACAGAGTCATTTCTTTTCGAAACATGACTTTATTTTATAATTTATTATTATTAATATTCATTTAGTTTAATAGTATATATAATTAAAATAATCACCTCTTTTACGTATATTTGGTAACTTAATGAATAGATTATGGAAAATCAATCGAACAATTTGTTCGATTGATTTTCCATATTTGTTTTATCGAATATCAATAAGATAATCCATTCACTTTATAGAAAAAAAAATCAATCAAATTTTGACAGAATTTTTAAAATTCAACATTATATAAACTTTTCGAGTTTTCCTAAAATATTAAATTACTTGTATATTTAATGTTTTAATAATTTTATTTGATTTTTTAATATTGTCAAAACCTTCCTATTGATTTTAAACTCTCAATAAACTACCCTAGCATTCGATCGATATAACATCTTTTTCACCAGCATTTAAAAAACTATAGAAATATTTAAATTAAAAATGAACATTTTTAGGAAACAATTCAATTTAATTAATATGAAACATAGATCCTTATGCATACTGATTTTTCCTTTTAATTGAGTCCAGTGATATAGGCTAAATAGATAAAACTGAAATAAATGAAATTCTAGGGATTAAATATTTATTATTACTTGTATTTGACAATAAAATAAATTATATATGTATATATTTAAATTATTTTTTGTTAAAATTAAATTAAATATAACAAAATAATTTTTATATGCAGTAGAATCCGCTTATTGTAAATCACAGTAGTATATCTCTGAAGGCGAATTTTTCAAAAATAAATAAATAAAATGTGCAAAATGAATTTCATCTACTTCGTCATATTAATTTTTAAAATTTTCAACAGTTTGGAACGGTCGGTTGACGAGATACAATTTAAAGTTTCTTATAGGATTAATTTTTTTCTATTTTGAGTCAAAAGATTGAAATTCGACTTTAATTTCACTGTTTTATCCAGAAGAGCTGCTTTTCATGGATTTTTTTTAATAAGTAATCATTCTTTTTTATGCGGAAATGTAAACTCATTACACATGAAAATCTATTTTCATTTTTACGTTATTTATTGTTGGTACGTGCATTCCAAGAGCACATGTGCAAGATTAAAACCGTTTCTTTAATGATTTTATTCCTTAAATTTGAAGCTTTTCGTAGATTTTCATACCTTATTATTATTATTATTTAAACGATTACTCTTAACCATAAAAATTTCTATTCCATTCAAAACTCGATATATGGAAACANACTTAAAAAAACGAATTAAGATTATAGATTTATTTTTAAAATTTCTAAAAAATAAACTCTCTCTTAAATATGATAAGACATTTGTTATAATGAAAATTTATTTTCTAAAAAATTACAAAAAGATAAATTTTGAAAAAAGATTTAGATTTATCGATTATCACGATTTTTATGAAAACTATTGGTTCAACAAGTTATGACGTCAAGAAAAGAGGTGGCATTTCAGAGCTTCGTTCAGACGTTCAACGTTACTTCTGTAAAGAGGAAAGACATTTTCGTTTGCAGGTAACTGTTATACTTATATATATTTAAATAAATAAGAAGAATAACAGTTATTTTATTAAAAATATACATATTATTAAATGATTTTATGTTTATTAATGTATTCTTAATGTTTTCTTCGGATAATCGCATAAACTTTTTAAGCGCGTTTTATGTATTCAATTTTAAATTAAATTTTCAGTCTTTTATGAATAAAAATGTAAACAAATTTATTTTATAAATGTCATATATAACATACTTTGGTAAAACGTTTATATACCGGTATTATATTTACCTACGGTCTCGGGGAAGTCGAGTATAACAAATAAAATCCGGTCTTTCTTTCATTCTTCATATAAAAAGTTATTATCTGTAAATTTTACGATAAAATAAACTTTATAAAGATTGTTAAAAGCGGAAGAATTGTGAATCGAGACAATGATGCAGCGAAATTTAAGAGGATAAAAGTTTATAACAGCTATAAAGATACCAATAAATTGTCGAATTTTACTGTAATTTTTGACCTTGTGTGTTTTTAATGGTTATTGATAAACGTTTGAATGTATTAATATAATTTTCAATTTGAAAGTATCAATATCAAGCATTTTAGTTTCAAAAATTTATAGAGCAATTGAAAGCATTTAAACAAAAAATCTTGTAAAATAAAAATAATAATGCCAATAATTAAATAATTACAATATATATATATATATATACACACACCAGTAATAATACATCCTTAGGAATAAAAATTCAACTGTTTGGAAATAATAGAATACATAAAAGAAATAAAAGGCTTAATCTGGATATAGAAAAAATAAACGATAAACGAAAAAAATAGTTTTAGCCATTGCTTATAAAATTTAAAACAGGAAAAACACATGGAATATATCTAAATCGAAAACATTTAAATCCATAAAACTTCCACTTGAACAGGAGGTTAAGGAGATTTTCACTTATTTTAGGATATAAAATTTGAATAATAACAAAAGCTTAAAAAGAGTAATTTTATTGAATTATTATAAAAATCACCATTTAAGAAAATATTCAAGTTTGAAAAAAAACTGCGACATTAGCCCAAAGTTAAAAAAATCTAGCAACNTTCCCTTTTTGGGGGGGCTATTTCCAGGGCCTCACATTAGTGGCACGGTATAACAATTAAAAGTTAAATTGTAATACTGTGTGGGCTGTAAACACATTCCATATAACAATTACTCATTCAATACGAGATCGTGGCATTAACACCCATAACGCGAAAACGAAACTAACTTTATGCGAAATTGCTCGGTCTGGGAATATAATTGTAAGTTCAATTTTATAACAACATTAATTTAAATTAAAAATAACATAACTTTAATTATCTACATCAACATCCAGTAACATTCGAATGATATCTTCTTCCGAATAAAAATGTCGAGACATATTAGTGCATTTAAAGCTAAACTACCCCAACTAAATATGCATCAAAGTAGAAAAATTATATTAACGTCTTAGTGGCTTCTACGGGACTTCAAATAATCTCTCCTATTGAACAATGTAACTCAATTCGTTTATAACAATTGTATCCAAGCAATTGATAACATGTGAGAATATGTGAGTGCACGGCATCCTCTGATTAGAAATAAAAAAGTTATAAAAAAAATTATACACTAACTGGGGTGCAATCAGATACGTAGCTACGGGTAAGCCTTTTCAACTTAGTCGGCAGTACCGATACGCTGAAGGCCTATATATAGTATGTTTTTCGCTTTCATCAAGTAAACTTAGTCTTTGTATTACTTCTTCGTGTCAATGTTTACGACCAAACAAATTATGTTAATCATCTAAATTGATGAAACCCCATTATTTCAAATTACAGAAGAATCGTAGTAATTTCATAAATTTTAATCCATGACTTTTACTAGATATAAACAAAATATTAAATTACTGTGATTTAATGATATCCATAAAAACAAACGATGACGCAAATAATATAGTAAAGTACGAACATTTTCAATTTCGAAGTGTAACCGACACAATTATGAGGGAAGGAAATCACCATCCGGGAGTAATAATTACAGATGGATCCATTCTATTTACAAATTAATCTATCTGTTACAAATACAAAAAGTATTTTTTCTGTATGATATTAGATATTATATCTAATGTTATTGATTATTTGATGCTGCTTTATAATTTTTAATGCGGATTTTTGTTAGTATTAGTTTATAATTTTATATACCGTATATATAATAAATATAACAATATTACAATATGTTTATTAGAAACAAACTAGAAAGTTACAAATAACCGAACTGAACGTGATTTTTTATAAAATTCTATAAAGGAGACTGCGTTTTCATAATAACTTCTGAAAATTCCAATTATCCACCTCTTATTGTTTTGAAGAAACTTCGATAACAAGCGAAGAAACTTCCAAATAAGCAAATTATTCGTTTTACTTATTTACTTATCATTATTATTTTTTGAAAGCTAATTTAAAGAAAGTATTATATTAATATAATATAAAAAGAAATAGGTTATCCACAAGTTATATANATAAATGAAATTCTAGGGATTAAATATTTATTATTACTTGTATTTGACAATAAAATAAATTATATATGTATATATTTAAATTATTTTTTGTTAAAATTAAATTAAATATAACAAAATAATTTTTATATGCAGTAGAATCCGCTTATTGTAAATCACAGATATTCTTTTAATCGCTTAATAATATCACATTACAGAATTAGGAACCACCCATTAATTACGTGTATAGTTTAAACTATACATGTACAGTACATTAATTAAGTCGCAAGACATACTGTACCTAAATGTATATGATAGATAGATATAGATAGATAGAGACGAGGCATTCCGTGAACTTTTCTTTTTAAAGTGATTTTAGTGGCATACGAATTTGTTGTTAAAAGCCTACTCACTAGTCACATGAATAAATTATCAGTTAGAAAGGTACAGTTTTTCAAAGCTTTTTAAAGTCATTTCTTCAATGTCAGGGGTTCCACGAATTATTGCATACGCATTTAAAGAGAGGATGGTGAAAAGTACATCATTTTACGTAACAGAAAGGAACAGGATCAAAGGTGGCATAAAAACTGTACAAGTAATTAATTAATGACTCCTTAACACTTTCAGAACATAAGTTAAACAGTGATTATAATTGGAGTTTCGATTATAATTATCATTTTATTCAAATACCCGTTTTGTAAGCTGCTTATTTGCATTATTAATCTAAATACGTGACTGATAACGTTCACGTGTTATCAATATCATAAAATTTATAAATTTTAACAAGTTTTTTATACATTAAATATTAGTCGTTTTTATTGTTATTTGTTGCAGCAAATAGTTTAAATTACTGGCATTTCTTACTTCAATTAGTGTACATGTTAGTAGTTAAAGAAATAGTTGCGAAAATTAACAATACTGGATACATTGCTATTAATTAATAATAATTATAATTAATAAATAGTCAAGTTATACAATTTTAAATCGTTTTAACGTGCTCTTTTAATGTCAAATCAATAAAATCAGAATATCTACTAAGATAGTTCTAATTATAAATTGATTACAATACGCGACTTCTAATGTAATTTTGATAATATAAACATTTTTGTTAGATAATATAGATAAATACGTAATCATTAATAGTAGGACTAATAATGAAGTAGATGTGACTGAATAGAAAATGTCATCATGGTCGAAGAATTAGAACATAAGCAATACAAACCGAATCTGTAAAACTATCTCAAAGAACATAACGAAATTAAAATGAATGAAATTTAAAAATAATAAAAGTAACAACAGAAATGCTTCTGTTGTATCAAATGTCTGCAACTTACTTGCTAGTATCATTTTCCTTTAGAATTTAAACATATGATGAAGTTTGATTTTTCTTGAAAATTTTAGTATTCAATACTACTTACATTATACATTATCATCTTATATACCTTCACTTTATATATATAATTATATATACATACATAAATACTAATTACATAATGAATTGTAATTGGTATTTAATTAATATTCAATTCAATGTAATTAGTTTTTAAGTTATTTACTGAAATAAATAAATCATTTAATCAACCAAAAGCATTTTATTGGCAACATCCCATAGCTACCTCATTCAACTGAAAATTCATTGATTAAGGAAATGAACAAATTTACAATACAGGCTAAAAATAAAACTTTACTCATTACTTAAAGTATCATATTTAAAATTAAATTAAACAAAACAAAACATTATAATAATTATTGAGTTATTCATTTATTAAAAAAATTAATGTTTAGCTGTACAAATAAAACGAGAGAAAACCGTATTTTTAATAAATTCCAATAAAATGTAAGCAATAAATATGAAACTTCCAGAAATCAGTGCCATATCAAAACCTTATTAAGTAAAAAACAAGAAATCTATAATTCGAAAACTTCAAAACTACATTGTTTTATAATACGAATCCAACACAGCATAACATACTTCTCTTAATGATTAGCCACCGTTTTAGTATTATATCTGTTGACATTATATTACAAAACTCGTTAATATACTCTTTAGAATCCAATTCTTCCAGAATTTTATAATTCGTGATTATAGCAGTTAACAAGTTTGTACATCGGTCTGAAACAAATCGACATTTGTAGCCAATTTTTCCGTCTTTGAAAGATCATCCTTTATCTCTAACTATTCCTTGTCTAAACAAGATACATTAGCTTGCAGGAAAATTACGTTCCAGAGATGCCAATCTAGAAATAATCCACGATAATTTATCCTCAACTGATGAAAAAACCCGATTCATTCTTTTAATCCGTACGCACTTCCGTCGACCCTGCTTCTGACACCAGGAAGATGGTCAGTAGGTGACGACGAAAAGATTTAGAAAAATCAAAAATAAAATTTTGCAAATTGTGTCTGTGTAAGGACATGCATGCACATGACACCTATCGCTTACAATTATTATTTGACTTTTTAAATACAAATCAGAATATTTTCTGGCAACACATTTCCCCTGAAATATTCCGATCGGTGTTCTAAATAGGGAAAATCCCGAAAACTCGGAACGTTAATAATGGTTATGGAAAAAGGCTCTCTTAATGCCTTGTACGGGAGTCTTTTAATGCCCACAGGCCAAAACTGAAAAAAAGTATATAATTAGAGTGTTGTAAATTACACTTAAGTAAACATTTTACATAATCCTTTAAAGAAAAATTTTCTTTTCATCGACTCCCTTCAGTGTTATACACTATATAATATATATGAAACAGCCTCTTACACAATTTTTAAAAGCATCACATTTACTTGAGAGTAAAAAAATTGCAAATATAAAAAATGTATTTAAAATTTTGCACAAGTTTTATCGACCCCCTCAAACTTTCATCCACCCTGAGGGGTCAATATCGACGCCGTTGGGAAAACTGTTATAGGTGCATTTGGCTATTGAAAATATGCATGACTGAAAAATCGACGACAAAAAACGGGGAAAAATCTTTAGTAAGTGATATGTCAATACTTTCTTGAATATTTATTAAATTTCTTGTAGTCATACATGCACACATTTTTATTTTTAATCTTGATATTATATACATATATACTGTGCGTGTGTTAAGAGTTTTACGCATTTACGTATTATTATTATTACATGTATACGAGTATATGGCATGTTCACATACATATATACGCTAAATATAAACAACCACACTGTAATTAAATTTGTGAAAAATTTTCATAATATTCATAGCTACCCAGCTGCAATAAAGCATAAGAAAATACAAGAAGCAATGCTTTAAAAGTTCTGAAAATGTAGAAATACGGTCTTCGTATACAAAACTCATACATTGATGTTTTTCTAATTTATCAATATCTTGCCGAAGACTTTTTTGTATTATTTCAATTATTAAAGATTTTGGATCGTGCTATATTTAAATATTTACGACTTTTATAAAAGTTTTTAACACGACAAATTAAAAAAGTTTAATTTGTCGTGTTTTGATACATTTTATCATCGACTCTAACTTCTATTTTGTTCTTTCTGTGTCTTTTCTTTTAGAATAGTTTAATGGATACTTATTTTAAAGAACTAAAATACAACATGAATACGAGAAAAGCGTTGACAGTGATTAATTAATTTCCTTTGAAAGTAATATTCTATTCAATAATTTTTTTGTTTTGTAAACTAGCATAATAACATGAAAGAACAAATTGTTTTTTTTTTTAATTTCTCAAATATATCCAAAGAAATGAAATACATTCAGATAACGTATACAATAGTCTAGAAGGATGAATAAATTATTATGATTTCATCTAATCACGAACTTTCCTTAAAGCTTTGAAAGTTGGATTATATATTATAATTATAAAAACCTAATATTTTGACTTAATTAGATTTAATTAATAATTGTTATTGTCATAATTTGTTATTGTCAATAATTGTCATTGTCAAAAATTGTAGGATTACTTACCGAGTGTGCACCGTTCGACGACGCCATTGCTTAAACTTGTTTTCGTCGCGGAGCAGCTCACCAAACGGCGGGCGCATTTTCTGATGAGTTATTTTTCTGCGAAAATATCGCTGAACTTTGGAGACATCATTAATAGAAATAATTTTTATGGCCGTTGAATGAGAAATGTGTTTTTCACAAGAAATGTATATAATTACAGTACTGTATTAGACTTACAGTACCTAATTTATATACTGTACAGACGATAGTAAAATCAACTTACCCGCTAAACTCTCTGTAGCGTATAAGTAGTTCGGCTGCTCGTCCACTATTGGTCCAGATTCGACCAATCCTGTCGCGACACGAGTCGGCGATGATGATTTACCGCATTTTACGAGTCTCTTTTAGCGTCTTTATACGAATACGGGTCGCAATTTTTTCGCCGCGATATACGAATCCGCATTATATGAATCCGCGTTATTGGGGTCTACTGTATATAACAACAAAGTTTTCATAATAGCTGGAAAAGTAATAGAGGGAAAGTATGACGATTGGTCAAAAATGACGCCCAAGACTTTTACATTTTTTGACTCAGGGAATCTTGAAACGTTTGAAATGTTTGTGTATGTATGTGAGGGACGATTTTGTTCTCCCACTTTAAAGCTTAACTACTCTTCTACCTTTTGTCGAAAATTTCTGAAATGTTCATGTATTAGGGGCATTGATGCTATTAAATTTCGGTGGTTAAAGGGCGAGGGGTGGAGAGAGGGGTCCTATAATGTGTTAAATTTCACAACTTATAATTACATAACATATTTATGCTAAGTAAAATCAGCTGTTAATAAAAATACGCAAAAACTTTCCGTTCAAATCCAAATAAAATTACTGTAATACAGCAGTCATTGTTATTCTGTATTGGGTATGTATACTTTTTGACTTTTTTTATGATTTATACATGCTAGACTTGTAAACTTCTTGTTAAATTTGTGTTAAATCAAATAGATATCAATTTTTCCGTTATACGGTCCGTTCCGTTATATGGACAAGTTCCGATATATACAGGTTAATTTACATTACTTTTTTGCAAAAAATACAAGGGACCAAAGAAATTTTCTGTTAATTAATGACAGGTTTTCGCTATATACAGGTTCCGTTATAGACAAGTTTGACTGTATAAATTTTTTTCCATTTTATAATGATTAATTATNATTTATTATATTTTATTATTAAAAACTTTCTATATTTTTAATTATTATAAAATGGAAAAAGCTTAATTTTGAGAATAGGGATGAGCTTTATAAAAACTTTTAAAATGCTAATAACGTGTAAAATCGTCATTAAGTTCGACGTTACTTGATCTATGACAAAACCCCGTTATCTTCCCGATTCCCTTTATCTTCCCACCCTCTCGACTTTTAACCACCAAAATTTAATAGCATCAATCCCCCTAATAAACAAACCTCTCCGCAAAATTTCAGAAATTTTGGACAAAAAGCACAGGAGTTATTAAGTTTCAAAGAGGGTGAATAAAATCGTGCACCCCACACGCTAACATCCATATATACAGAAATTACTCCCGAATTTTTTTCATTTCTCGACGTTACACGGTCCCCTAAATTCAAAAATGTAAAAATATTGAAAGGGGTCATTTTTTTGACCGACGCCATACTTTCTCTCTGTTATATAGCCTATAACATAGTCGGGAAAGTAAAAAACCGTGTGAGGCGCTATCTGTTATCAGATTTTATTAAAAAATAATTGTATTATCGTCATAAAAGGCAAATAAGACTTAATTTTGAGGTAGAGACGAGTTTTTTAAAATATTGTAAATGCCAATAACGAGTAAAATTTTAATTAAGTCTGACCACTCGAGTTCTTTACTCCAAAATTTAACAGTATCTCCATATGTACAAGTTACCTTGCCAAATTTCCTTTCTTAATCTTTACTCCATCCTGAGATATTAAATGAAATAGACCCCAATACACACATACAAAATTTTTTTTCCTGTTTTTGACTTCTTTGGGTTCAGAAGGTTTCAGAACGTCGAGATTTTCAAACTACCTAAAGGGTCAATTCAACTCGATTACAATACTGTGTATACATCCCCCCGCGCTATATATATATATATATATATATATATATATATAGATGACAACTTTATAAAAAGAAACATAAAACAAGTTAATATCTATATTATATATATATATAAGCCGAAAGGTTGAATAGACTAATTTTTAACTCAACTTATTAACGAGTTAAAAATGAGTCTATTCGGCCTTTTAATTATAATGGATGGCACCAATAGGATGAAGAAGCTTATAAATTTTAACAAATTCTCTTTTCAAGAAACTACAAAACAGCATCGCGTTCTGCAACTTAAATTCATTTTCTACAAAATGGCAAAAAAATTGTTCAAACTGTAGTAGTTCTATTAATATCTTTAGAGAGAGAACACGCAACAAGAGGAAGAAACTTAAATCCCTCAATTGATTAAAAACCACTAATAAAAACGAATATATCTTATAAAAGTTTACGTAAGCGTATATCTGAAAATAATTGAATTGTTCAATCACCAGAAATAAGTTATAACTGAAAATTGATCTCATAGAAAATGTAAGAATAGAAATATAAATAATCTAGGAAGAATTACAATTCTTTGTAGACTAACTAACTAATTACTCGGTATATGCTTATTTCTATTAATTTTAAATAAATCTGAATATATTGCTTAAGATTGTACTGGTTAAATGAACAGGAATAAATGAGATAAAATGTAAATTATAAAATTATTTTAGAACAGGTTTAATAGTGTTTTTCAAAAATTTGAAGTAAATATATTCGATGATTAACAACTGACTTATTTCTAGGTAGATTATTATTATTAAAACTAATAAAATATATTTTAATAGGGATTTTTATGGTTATAAATCAGTAGATGCCATATAAAGAAAATATAAAAGTTAACGATAAATATATTTACATACTTTAAAAGAATTTATTGATGTCTAGAAAACTGCTTCGCCATTTTTCTTGTAGATAATCGATTTTTTAAATTTTTTGTAAGATAAAACTACGATAAAGGGACACAAGCGACAATATTTTTTATTTTAAATTTATAAGAATAAAAATGATTAATGTAAGCATAATATGCTAAGAATTTTTAAATTTATACTTGATGTTTGGAGTTTAATTATATTGGATAAGATTAAGCAATGATTATCTGTACTTAAACGTTATATAAAGTTTTATAAAATTGATTTATTATATGATGTTATAAAATGTAACGCTGTATGATAAGAAAATTTCGTAGTGTTGAAATTTCGTGTTTAAATGTAAACACGAAATCTTCGAATCCATAAAAACTATTAAGAAACTTGTGTTTCGTGGCAGAAAATGTATGTTTGCTCTCCTAAATTTTTAAAATTTATTTATTAAAAAAAAAATTTTTTTTATAAAAATAAAATGTTCAAATTAGTTTACATCGTAACAGGAAAAAATTATGTACATATCTATTTTTTAATGTTAAAGTTATGATTAGATTTTTAACAAAATAATTATAATTTTCTTATAATAAATTTTCTATA
>NW_019384965.1:0-716 GCF_000671375.1 Centruroides sculpturatus | reverse complement strand
TATATATATATTGAAATATATATACAGTATACATATATTTCAATATATATATTGAAAAAAGTTTTATAGTATAATAGTATAATTCAAACTTTGTATTTGAATATTCTGAATAGAAAATTATTTTCTATTTAGTTTTGAAACAAATAATAAATTTAAAAAGCAAGAAATTAGAAGATAATTTTTAGGACTCAAAAAATAAGCTGTTTTTCTGAAAAGTTCAATACTCATTCTGTAGTGTTATTAATAAACATATGTTTGAAATTTCAGTGTTATAATTTGTATTTGCATTTTACTCTCTCTTATATTTTCCATTTGTAAACTACTTCTTTATTCGATACTTCTTATTAGAAGCACTTCTGTTTCGTATTATGAATCTGGATTTGGATTTTATTCAGAAAAATTCCTCTGACGCTCTCAGAGAAGAAGTTAATGAAAAACATTTATATTATTGAATATGTATGTATAAAAAGTTCAGGAATATAAAGAACAGTATAGGCATTTTTAATTAGGTACTTTTAATAAGTGAAAAAGATATTTATTGTCGTGTCAAAAATTTTTTAACATATATAAATTGATTGAAAAAACTGGACAAACATTTTTGATTTAAAAATAGTTCGATGTATTTACTATCTTAAGGTTTCCATTTCGTTGAACAATTTACTTCATCCGTTTTAATATTATCTAAAAGTTAATTTCTTGTAATAAATAAATAATGT
>NW_019384964.1:457999-472014 GCF_000671375.1 Centruroides sculpturatus | reverse complement strand
TAACTAGTTAAAACTAGTTTATACTGGATGTCTTTGTTAAAACCCGTTTTGTCTAGTTAAAACTAGAACTTACTGCTAGTCAAAAATGAACTTGAGTTAGAAAGTTTGTAAGCATTGGTTTACTCAAATGGCAATCCTGACCCAATGTCCAAATCTATTTTCACATCACGTCAGGAAGACTAGTGGATCTTCCGATCCACTAGTCTTCCTGACGTGGATCGGAAGACTAGTGGATTTTCCGATCCACTAGTCTTCCTGACGTAAATTTTCGCTATATTTGGGCTAAATTGGCAATATTACAAGAACATGGAAATTGTGTGAAGTGAGGATTTCTTCGGTCAGAAAATTACCGTGATAGAAATGACGAAGAACAGCAAATTATTAAAATGATAAGTTGAGAAAGATTTGATATTCCACTAAGTACTCCCGTTTCATCAAAAATATCAAGATTTATGTTTAGTCGAGTTACTCCGTGAATACCTTCAAGTGAGGTCAACCTCGCGCATAATTTCGATTGGAGTTCGAGTGATCGTTGACAGATTTTTTTTGCTTAATGTTCGAGCGAAATCGTTGATGGAATCTACCAGAGAATCAGCGTTTTATTCAAGAAAACTCACAACAAACGTTACTGATTTTGCGTATCACGTTTTATAAACCAAATTTATAGCAAGTAACACTAATGGAATTTAATCTTCAGAAACCGCTAAATCGAAATCTTAGAAAGATCTTCTCATTATCTCTCTATGTGTCATACTCTGCGTCATTAGCAAAAGCATGTTTGTAAACATAATGAAACATAAATAATGAAAATTAAGTAGATATATTTTGAAGTCTTTTAATCCTTTTTTTGCCATTTAACACAGAAGCAACAGTAAATAGGCTTTGAAGATATAATAAATTTTTCATAAAACACAATAAATAGATTTTTGAAAAAATTAAAACAAAGTTAAAACTAATCAAACGCCAACGTTTTAATTTAGGATCCGGCGTCTTTTACATTAAAACAATGATAAAAATTTTTCTTACAATTACTGTTCTGTCCTGTAGCTATATTTAACTATTATACTATATCATAGTAAGCTGATATTTACACTCTCTTTACGTGTTAAAATTGTAATCTGTTCTTAATGTTATTGTGACATTGCAGTGTTCAAGGCTAGTTTATACCTACTCATAAGTAATGGGTTTTACATTTTACTGTAACCGGACCATTCCTCGTAATTGTTAATACTGTATAACGGNACGTAAATTTTTGCTATTTTTGGGCTAAATCGGCAATTTCACAAGAACATGGAAATTGTGTTAAGTAAGAATTTCTTCGGTCAGAAAATAACCGTGATAGAAATGATGGAGAACAGCAAATTATTAAAATGATAAGTTGCGAAAAATTTGATATTCCACTAAGTACTCTCGTTTCATCAAAAATATCAAGACTTAAGTCAAGTTACTCCGTGAATACCTTCAAGTCAAGTGACGTCAACTTTGCACATAATTTCGACTGGAGTTCGAGTCATCGTTGACAGATTTTTTTTGCTTAATGTTCGAGCGAAATCGTTGACGGAATCTACCAGAGAGTCAGAGTTTTATTCAAGAAAACTCGCAACAAACGTTACTGATTTTGCGTATCACGTTTTATAAACCAAATTTATAGCAAGTAACAGTAATGGAATTTAATCTTCAGAAACCGCTAAATCGAAATCTTAGAAAGATCTTCATAAGTGGTACAGATATTGAAATCCTCATTTTAAATAGCACGCATCATTATCTCTAAACATAATAATTGACTTATAATATACGTTCTATGTGTCATGATTTGAATCATTAGTAAAAGCATGTTTGTAAACATAATGAAAATTAAATAGATATATTTTAAAGTCTTTTACTTTAATTTTTTTTGCCATCCAACACAGAAGTAACAGTAAATAGGCTTTCAAGATATAATAAATTCTTCATAAAACACAATAAATAGATTTTTGAAAAAATTAAAACAAAGTTAAAACTAATCAAACGCCAACGTTATAATCTAGGATCCGGCGTTTTTTACATTAAAACAATGATAAAAATTTTTCTTACAATAAATATTCTATTATGTAGCTATATTTAACTATTGTTTCGATTCCTCTGGTGGTGCTATGAGTATTCACAAACAATTAAAATATGTCTACTTAATTTTCAATTGAAAATAATTTTGGATTGTGTGTTTATGCAAATAATACACGATTTTTATACACAAATAATGAAATTTATAACTTCCCAACATTCCAAAAACGTATGAGATTCATGCAAAATTTAATTTTGACACTGTCTTTAGCTGTTATAGAAATTTTGGACAAAAGTGTAAAGTTAAAGTAAAATGCAGCAAAAAATAAAAATATTCAGTTTTTAATGTCTTTAGTTTAATTTTATAATAAATTACAAAAATTATATTATGCTTTTGATCAAGACTTACAAATTGCATGTGTAAATAAATTATACGACATAATTTACATGTTTATAGCAGTGGTTTTCAATCGATACAAATTTATTTTTTACTTTATATTTATTTGTTTTATTTATTGTTAGGGTTTGCCCAAGCTTCTGCAGTAACTTTCGCAGTTTCGTGTATACTTTTTAAAGAAAACTCTTCACATTAAATTTAGATGATTTTGAGGTCGTAATGCTCAGTCAAATTCTGCAATGTGCATAAATTACAATTTAAAAATTTAATTAACTCAGAAGAATGGTATATTTTAAAAAATCAAAGTGTCGCCTTTCGTGTATTTCACCTTGAATAACTAAAAGTATTTTGACACTTTTAAATGCTGTTTTCTGGAATATAAAGCCACACAGTTGTTTCATATTTCTGCAGAGTTTTGTAAATTTCTGTTAAAGTACGGAAAAGTTACCAGAGTTCAAAATAAAGAAACCAGATTTACGCCCGTTATCCCTACAAGATAGCGTCACGTTACCTAGCTTTTTTCTTTTCCTCTGCTGTAACTGCATGCTACCGATCTGGGTTAGTACCGATTTAAACGAATTGTTATAATGTTTCTTGAATATGTCAGCAATTACACTCAACCCTGTCTTGTCATCACATCGGAAATCTTCATGTTTTATGTATTCTAATGTTTTCCACTGTTATGTAACTGTTTCAAACACCCGAATTAAAAAGTTTTTCGAGATTTATTAATAAACGGAGAAGACTCACACGCACGTCTAATTCGGATTTTAGAGAATATAACACAATAATATTACGGTTTCCCACAGAGAAGATCTTAAAATGTAGTTGACGATCTCAGTTTTAGAAGTCCCGAAAATATAGAATAAAGAGCATTGGCCATGTACAATAATCATTTTAATTAAGTACATAAAATAACGATTGTTTACGAAACTTTAGATAAAAATGTTACAAAAGTACCTTAACTGGAAACTTTTTCGAAACATTGAAGTAGCCACTTATTGATATACATAATGACACTTTTCCAAATCTCTCCATGAAGTTTAGAATCTAAAAAATAAGAAAATATTTTTCAAAATATCGCATTAATAAACCAAAAACTTTAAAAGGTCACTTACTTTCAATTTCTGTTCAAGCGACAAATCGCATTCAGAAAATCTTCGGATATCTTGAAACGAAGTTTGCATCTGAAAAATATCAAAAATAGTTAATGTAGTAAAAGAAATTTATCGATGGCATTGAAATAAATTAATATAATACCGTAGATGTAAGTGTTGAGAATGTGTATCCCAGTGAAAGGCATACAATTGAAATTAAAATAACAATTACAAGAAGAATAAATCTGATTATCGAGTTAAATTCAGTGAAGATAAATACATAATACACGAGACTAGTTTCTACTAAAAGTGAGAAATACAATATTACAGATAATAGACTAAATTTTGTGTTAATCTGATTGACGAAATTCCAAAATTCAGCATGTTGCAACATTATCTCTTCTAATTTTAAACTTAAATTCGCATTGTTCTTATCAAGTAAAGTTAAATTATTTGAAACATTTTGAAATCCTTTCTTCACAACTAAATATAAAAATATCATAAGGAATAAGAAATGAATCAATCCTCCAATAATGAAGTTTATTGAAACACCGAATTCTATAATGCAGAAGAGATTCATTAAATCATGTTCATTACTCGTATCTAAAGCTGGATATATAAAACTAATATTAAAAATTGACAATACACAAGTGAAACATAACAGAATTATGAGCATGATGATAGCAATATTGTGAATTAAAGTATTTAATTCTTCAATTGGCAAATATTCGGGTGTCATTAATATGATAATCGGATTCGCTTTTTCGCGTTTGTTAACAGAAAAAGTGAGCGACATAGCCACATATATTATGGTAAAGCAGATTCTGACGAAGATATCATAATCCACTATTGAATACCAGCCAAAGCAAGGCATGTATTCTCCTACGAAAGGAATTGTCATAAAAAATATTAAAAAAGAATATTCCCAATGTACAAATTCCACAAAACATAAAAAGTACTTTTGCAGAATGTTAGATTTGGAATGAATCTTCCTACAGTAGTAGCATGGATAGAAAAAATTCCAACCGTAGATTATTGCGGTGGACATGTAAGGCTGCAACAGACATCTAAGACATATTTTGTATCTACGAAACTCGGCCATGGATAAGTTTTAAAACTAGAAACGGATCAACTGGAGTTTCTGAAATAAAAAAATAAATTGAAAATGGATTATTTTAAATAAAAATGGAACTGATAGAAATTATTATTACTTTGTTACGTGGATTTTTTCAGTTAATTATACAATTGGTTTTTAATTAAGAACTACTCCGTGCAACTACATGTAGGTAACGTCCACTTTTGTTAATGTTTTTGGAGTATTCAGTTAACCGAGATGCACTAACTGGAGTAAGAGTCAAAAATGTAAAACGTTTTTAATTAGACTTCGTGATCTATTTTAATTAGTGTACTTAGTTACTTAACTTTTATAGATTTTCCATGACACTGAAATATTTTAAAAGCATCGTAATTAATATCATTATGTAAAAGAAACTTTTCTCATTTATATTACATTAATGGAATTTTATAATGCAGTTTTGTAGAGGAAACGTCTAGAAAATATTTCTAAAGTATTTTAATTAATTCTGAGGTATAAGAAGATAAAGCATATGTTTATTTACTTTTTGACATAGTTACCTTGGACCTCAATGCATTTGATGAGCCCGGAAAAAAGTTTCTGGATGCCTACATTATAGAAATCTATCCCACATGATTCGAAATTAAACCGTACGAACCGAGCTCCGGTCCGTCGATTCACTAGCAATCATTATCCCTAAACATGTTAATTGACTTATATGTTCTATGTGTCATACTCTTAGTCATTAGCAAAAGCATGTTTGTAAACATAATGAAACATAAATAATGAAAATTAAATAGATATATTTTAAAGTCTTTTACTTTAATTTTTTTTGTCATCCAACACAGAAGTAACAGTAAGTAGGCTTTGAAGATATAATAAATTGTTCATAAAACACAATAAGTAGATTTTTGAAAAAATTAAAACAAAGTTAAAACTAATCAAACGCCAACCTTTTAATTTAAGATCCGGCGTTTTTTACATTAAAACAATGATACAAATTTTTTTTACAATAACTATACTATCCTGTAGCTATATTTAACTATTGCTTCGAATTTTCTGGTGGTGCTGTGATTATTCACAAACAATTAAAATATGTTTACTTAATTTTCAATTGAAAATAATCCTGGATTGAATGTCTTTATGCAAATAATACACGATTTTTATGCACAAATAATGAAATTTATTACTTCCCAACATTCCGAAAACGCATGAAAATCATACAAAATTTATTTTTGACACTGTCTTTATGCTGTTATAGNGGGCTAAGTTTGCAAAAGCAGACAGCCCTTCCTCCTCCTTTATTATTATTATTATTATTATTATTATTATTATATAATCACACTGCACTAATTTTATACATTAAGAAAATACCGACAGTATAAAAAATGTAATACAACTACTGTATTCCTATTATTTTATGCTGCTGCATTTATAATGTGAGAATTCGAATTCCCCCCTTTAGTTTAAATCAATTTTAAACGAAATATTAAAAATTAAAATAATATTTTGTGATTTGGAAGGAAAAAACTTAGTTTTCACAAAAGAAGGAACAGTTAAACTACACTTCCTTACTAACAAAGTTGAACATCCTTTTTCTTTTCCCCTTATCTTTAAAAATTTAGTCACCAAACTGAAAGGCAACCCCTCTAAATTTCCCCACTCATCCTGTTTACGTAGACAAATTTTACATGCTAATTGGAGGAAATCAGCGAAAAATGAGATTCTTTCCCATTATTCGAGGAATGTGCCAAAATCTCTCGAAGTAAGAGGACATATTCCAGTTGAGTCTCCTACAATCAACACTCCAAATCTTTGAAGGGTCCATCATCAGTTCGACAAGCTGCAAGCCATTTATCAAGTGCTGTTTGATGCCCAAGATGAAGAAGTAAGTAACCAGGTGATAAAGTCCCTGAGCTTAAACAAACCTTTTCTCAACTCTCCAAGGGAAGACAGCAGGAAAGAACAAATTTAAAAGAACCTGTTGAGGTAGTATAACCCACAATCATTGTAATCTCTCTCTTCCGCAAGTTAGGAATTTCTCTCATTGTAATCTTCAGTATTCTAATTCGATCCATTAAACATTTTGTTTTTGTTAATTTTATTATGGTCTCTTCAATGACTGGAACCCTATGCCTCTGTCCTCCCCATGTACTACGTCCCTCCAACTCATAATTCCTCATTATATGCATGTTAATCCGTGGATTAAATTGATTAAATGGTGTCAGGAGAAACTACCAGGGATTCCCGAGAACAGCTGGCCATACTTAAACATCATCCATCTGACAAAGTGAGCTGATCTTACAATCACATGTCAAATAAGCGACATAGTCAAAGACTACGTCCCTGACTTCTCACAATAGTGATGGGTATGAACATGCATGTATGACTTGTACATACATGAGCAATTTACAAGTTCCAACTTGATGTGTATGTGCTCTTTGTAATTTGATCTCCTTCTATAATACTCACTGTGAGAGCATGTTTGAACATGCATATGGATGTGTTTGAACAAGTCATGCTGTCATTAGTATAAAAGAGGTGCTGACAATTGCACCACTTCAGTTAAGGTGTAAGGAACCGAGTCCGAGCATTATTTTTATTTACTTTTATTTTTGCTTTTTATTATATTTTGTTTGGGGCTTATGTTTTGTTAGGACGAAGGTTTCCTCACCATTCACCTTAGAAACTTAAAAATAGAAGAGAAACCAACTCACCAACGAGAGAAAAGCGCCGTAGAAAAAACTCGCACTCCAGAGCAGAAAAAAGTCCGCACCGAGAAAAGGGGGAGACCCCACCAGCACAACTTAGGGACTCGCTAAACCTTAAAGAATAAAAACATCCCGAAAATTGTCAAAAAGGACAATGTAAAAGGTTAGTGAGTATTGTCGGAAAATAGGCTGCCAGACAAACAGAAAAAAGTTTGTTAGCAAATAAGTATGTAAATGAGGGGAGTGATCGCATTCAGAATTGTGAGTCACCTCACAGTATAATAACCGAATCTCAAGTGAAGACAAGCGAGGTGAGCTTCTGATAGTAACGAGATTGGTGAGCTTTGTAGCAGTGAACGAGAGAGGTGTCCGATAGGATCCAATAGTTCCAAGGCGATTTTGAAGTTATTCGATTTGTGGATCGACGAATAGAGAAAGTCTTGAGAGTTGAGGAAATAGGTTCCTAGTATATTGAGGTGACGATTAGGATCTTTAATTCATAAGAATTATTATTGTATATAAGTTAAATCTTTGAATTTTGTTGAATAGAGTTAAGTTAGAAACTAGATTGATTTGAGTTTTATGGGGTTGATTCTTATTGATTTTCATTGAATAAATTGTTATTTGATTTTTTACTAAATTTTGTAAATAGTTTATTACTAGAAATTAATTAAATAGTTGATTTTTGTTATTGACAAACTTTGTCATTATTTAATTTGATGCACGCTTAAAGTCCATGCCTGGCACACTAATGCGAATCCGCGTAAAGTACCCGTTAGGGAACGGCTATTTCCGGCACACAGTCGTGTCAATAATCGTTGGAAAAGTCGGAAAAATAATATAGTACTTCGTAAGTTTCGAATGCAAAGTGTGTGGTCAACTGTGAAACTGAATTGTGTTTTTTAAACTTTCTAATGCAAAATGGATAAATTTGTGAAAAAACGAAGTGAGCCATCTACATCCAGTAAATTGGTTGGTAAAAAGACAAGGTTGTACAATGACAGTTATTTAAATTATGGTTTCACCTCATTGGATGGAAAGCCACAGTGCATTGTCTGCTCTCAAGTTATCTCTGATGAAAGCAAGAAGTCATCAAAATTAATTCGATACTTGGAAACTAAACATCCGACTCATAAAAATAAACCCTTGGAATTTTTTGAAAATTACATACCTTGAGAAATCAACAAACTTCTATTTGTAAGTTAAACCATACTGATAAAAGTGTACTTGAAGCGTCTTATCTTGTAGCTAAGATGTCCAAATCCCATACAATTGCCAAAACCTCATATTGCCTGCTGCAATTGATATGGTCAGTGTTTTAATAGGTGTGGAAGAAGCAAAAAAAATTTAAAAACATTCTGCTTTCTAATGACACAATATCAAGGCGATTCGATGACATGGCTGCTGATGTTCGCAACCAGATAATTCAGCAAGTGAGTTCAAGTGAATTTTTTAGTATTCAATTTTATGAATCAACAGATCTAGCAAACATGTCTCAGTTCTTATGTTTTGTGAGGTATGAATGTGATAGGGACACATCAAAGAAAATATGTTGTTTTGCAAAACAGTACTGGGTCATGCAACAGGACAATGTCTTTTTGATGTTTTTTATGAAGCTACGAGAAACTATACTAACATAGATTGGACAAAATGTATTGCAGTATGTATTGATGGTGCAAAGATGATAACAGGAAAGAACAGTGGATTAATGAAAATATTAAGAGATCAACTTATCTAAATATTAAGAGATCATCTCTCAAAGATGCGGAATGGATGCACTGCTTCCTTCACAGACAAGCTCTTGCCACAAAAAATATCTCAATCAAATTCTTTGTGAAGCTGTAAAGTTGGTTAATTTTATTAAAAACCGACCATTACAGAACAAGCTGTTTGCTAAACTATGCGATGAAATGGGTGAAAATAAAAAATCTCTTTTTTTTTTCCATACAGAAGTTAGATGGTTATTGCAAGGGAAAGTGTTAACCCGGATATTGGAATTGCAAGATGAATTAATAATATTTTTCCAGGACAAACAAACGCTATTCTCATTGTTTTTACAGAATAATGAGTGTATGTTGTTGTTGGCTTACTTAGCTGATGTATTTTCACATTTAAATGACTTGAATGTGAATTTACAAGGACATGATAAAAACATTTTATTAATGACAGACAAAGTTCATGTGTTCATTAAGAAGCTTGATATCTGTATTATTCGCCTACAAAGCAAAAATTTGGATATGTTCCCATTCACTTTGGATTATATTGAGAAAAATTTGAATGAACAAGACACCATTATTCACCAGTTTGGATTGCATGAAGATGCATTTGTGTGCACTAAAAACTCAGTTGACGGAGTATTTCCCAGAAGATAAAAATGATTTCTCAAAGAGATGGGTACTGAATCCATTTATGAAAATGTTGTTGCCACTGCTAAGTTACCAGTTGAGATTCATGACCACCTCATCAAAATATCTGCCGTCAAAACACTACAACTGCAATTTAATCTGAAGAAGATTCAAATATGTTTTGGCTTGCTTGTTGACATGAATATGGAAATTTAGTCACAGAAGAATTGAAAATCCCTTTCACCACGTCTTATCTCTGTGAAAAGGATTTTTCATATATGGTTGCGCTAAAAACTAAATATAGGAATCGTCTTTTATCACTCAAAAACAATTTGTATGTGTTTCTAACATAGATCCATATATGGAGAAAATTTTGAATGAAAAACAAATGCCACTATCACACTAATTTCTTTTCTTTACATGTGTACTTATTGTAAGTAAAATGTTTATAAGTTTATGATAAATGATTTTTTCTCATAAAATGATTTCATTATTGTTTTGCGACCCCCCCCTTTAATATCACCACAATCCCCAGGTTGAGAAATGCTAGTAGGGAGTAGGATATGTCCACAAAATAGAATAGCCCATAGAATGTTTTTGCGAATAGTCAAGATCATTACCCAAATCAGTGTGAATGTTTGCAACAATTGCAAAGCAGTACTGCCAGATGCAAGAAAATAAAATTTGAAGTTCTTTCAAAAACTTACAAATAGATCATAATTCTGTATACGCTATACTGTGTTATTATCCAGATGATGATTGCTGATCTAAACTAAATTCATAGGCCATTGATAGTTTGGGGGTNAATCCTTTCTTAGCGGATGCCTACGTCATAACATCTACCTGCATGCCAAATTTCAGCCCGATCCGTCCAGTGGTTTGGGCTGTGCGTTGATAGATCACTGTCAGTCACCTTTGAGTTATATATATTTAGATTTTGCATATTCATGCAAATCAAATTTTACGTCATGTTCAACAGGTTTTTGTATTTTGTCACACTTTTTATCAGATACTGCCATCTAGCGAGAATACCAATTAATGCTCCGATTCAAGATTACCGGATGTGCTGCCATCTTGGAACCTAAGGTAACATTAACCGCTGAAGAATATCATAAAAATCTGAGAAAGTCCTGTTGTAAACTATACATCTTATAGTTAGGCTTGTATACTGATTTAGTAACCAAGTTTAATGTGTGGAAAAATAAAAAAGCAAAAATACTTGTATTTTCAATTTATTAATTATTTTTTGCAATAATTTTAATGATGAATTTGTATACATTAAATTTGGTTTTAATATAGTTTATTTTTTTATATTACTATAATCTATTTATTTAAAATCATTTAGATAGTACAGTCGACCCACCTATAACACGGTAGATACATTCTGGTTTTTATGAATCCATTTTCTATGAGTCCAGCCAATCACAGCCCGGCACATATGCAGTTTACGGACTACAGCTGTTTGAAAGGATTCTTCCATAAAATTAATCTATTCTAGACTAATTCGACTCAACATTTCCAAAATACATATAATTTTTTGGGAATAATCCATATAAACTATGCTATAGACAAAAAATTGTAGGATTACTTACCGAGTGTGCACTGTTTGACTATGCCATTGCTTAAGCTTGTTTTCGTTGTGGAGTTTGTCATTGAATGGAACTTGCATGCTTCCTTATAAATTATTTTTTTTGTGAAAAACTTGCTGAACTTTGGAGACATCATTAATATAAATATAATTTTTATGGATGTTAAATATAATAAATGGTTTTTAGTAGGTCCACTGCTCGTTTAAACTCAACGGTTTGTACAATATCCGCTATNATTGTTTTGCGACCCCCCCTTTAATATCACCACAATCCCCAGGTTGAGAAATGCTAGTAGGGAGTAGGATATGTCCACAAAATAGAATAGCCCATAGAATGTTTTTGCGAATAGTCAAGATCATTACCCAAATCAGTGTGAATGTTTGCAACAATTGCAAAGCAGTACTGCCAGATGCAAGAAAATAAAATTTGAAGTTCTTTCAAAAACTTACAAATAGATCATAATTCTGTATACGCTATACTGTGTTATTATCCAGATGATGATTGCTGATCTAAACTAAATTCATAGGCCATTGATAGTTTGGGGGTTGTCTTATAGGACAGATATACGCTAAAACTATAAAACTTCGATGAAAATTTATACCTCATCTTATCTGCGCAGATATACGGTAATTTTAACAAAATATTCAGTAAGGCTGACTCACAAATGTACTGCAATTACAATATTTTAACCAAATACAAATATAGAATGTTTATTTTGTTTTATAACTTTTCTAATATAAAATCAGTTAATAAAAAGAAAATTTTAATTTAATTTTGTTTTTTATGATTTAATGATAAAAGACACTCCAAACTGGAAGACAAAGAGAGGTTTTATTTTACAGACTGTACAGTGTGAAAGGGAGAACAAGAATGAGGAACACATGGCAGTGTTGCCAGTGTGTAAACTACATAGTGCACCCTGGTGGTGGAACCTGGCATAACAAAAATTAAATATTTTTCTTTAACATTTAATTTAAAACTAAGTTTAGATGACAAAAGCTATAAAATTACCTTCAGAATGATAAAGATTATTCAATACTTCATCCATCAAATTTTTAGGATATTCTAAAAGGATTTTGCACACCCATTGCAATTAATGTTTTTAAAAAATAAAATATTTACTAAATTTTTTGATAAAATAAATTAATAGATATGTTAATTAAAGATATATGTTAATAAATTTGGATTTATTAACATAAGTTTATTGAATGATTAAGCAAAGCCCTATAAAAAAGAGATAATAAATAGCAAAGTAAAATTTATATAAAACAATAAATAAACAATTAATATAATACTTTACAACAGACTTTATGTTTGATTCCTTGATACGCTCAAGTATGGGATTTATGTTTCCTGTTTGGGGTCTATTATTTGTTGATAATTAGAAAAGACTCAACTGAGATTTATCATTTGAGTCTTCGATATTTCATATTAATCGCTTGGTGACTGGACCCTATTTTAAGATTTGAACTGGGTCGACCACCAACGGCTGTATGTTTAGCATTGGCCATTTTTAGATACTGGTTTAAAATCTTACAGCTACCAGAACTTGATCTCAGAAAGATGGTCTATATCAGTGTTTTTCAACCTTCTTGAATAAGCGACCCATTTACAAGTTAAAAAATCTGGCGACCCCACAGGGCTTAAATATGTAGTTTTTAAAATCACTGACATATTAAAACTATGTCAGTGATTTTAAAAACTACATACTTAAGTTTCTTTCTGTTGAGACCTAAATGTCAATCAAAAAACCAATTGTACTGTAAAATAAACAGGCACAGCCTTCTCACTGAGATTGTAGTTTTTTTATTATAGTGTAGGACCTACAAACACTTGTCTTTTTCTTTTACCCGCGACCCCCCATGTAAGGCTTTGTGACCCCTGGGGGTCGCGACCCACAGGTTGAAAAACACTGGTCTATATAAATTGAAATTAATAGGTAGTAATTCATTGGTTGTAACTTTGCCCTCTTTAGCTGAAAGTTTATTATCTGATTTAGGTTATTCAATTGCTTATTATACTCAATTTCCTGATAAAAAAAAAACGTTTTTTTGCTGAACTTTTCCAGTCATTAAAAGATAAATACTGGGCTCAAGATATTCTTTATATTGAGCAAAAGTGTAGTTTTTTGAAACTTCTCTATCTACCCCGTGGACACCTCGAGATTATTTATCAAATTTAAATTATAAGATCAAATCATTAATAATACAATTACAACTTAATAACTATACTATTGTATTAAATGGGTGTAGAATTAATATATCTGCTTACTCCAATTGTCCTCTATGTAACAGAATTATTGAAAATGTTAAGAATCATTTGTTTGTATCTTGTGGATACTTAAAGGATATTTTTTTGACAACTGATTTTAATGTGTTTTGTTTATACAGTAGACCCCCCCTATAACACTTAGATACGTTCCACGCTAATCGAATTTTATGTTGTAGGAACGATTAAATACATGAGCCAATCGCAGCCCGATAGGTAGGAACTTTACGGACTAAGGCTGTTCGAAAGGTTTTCTTCTATAAAATTAACCGATTCTAGACTAATTCGACTCAACATTTCCAAAATACGTATAATTTTTTGGGAATAATCTGTATAAACTATGCTATAAACAAAAAATTATAGGATTACTTACCGAGTGTGTACCGTTCGACTACGCCGTTGCTTAAAGCTGGTTTTCATCGCGGAACAGCACATTAAACGGCGGCCGCGATTTCTAATAACGAATTTTTCGCATAAAAATAACTTGACCTTT
>NW_019384964.1:433309-450008 GCF_000671375.1 Centruroides sculpturatus | reverse complement strand
ATTCTAGACTAATTCGACTCAACATTTCCAAAATACATATAATTTTTTGGGAATAATCCATATAAACTATGCTATAGACAAAAAATTGTAGGATTACTTACCGAGTGTGCACTGTTTGACTATGCCATTGCTTAAGCTTGTTTTCATTGTGGAGTTTGTCATTGAATGGAACTTGCATGCTTCCTTATAAATTATTTTTTTTGTGAAAAACTTGCTGAACTTTGGAGACATCATTAATATAAATATAATTTTTATGGATGTTAAATATAATAAATGGTTTTTAGTAGGTCCACTGCTCGTTTAAACTCAACGGTTTGTACAATATCCGCTATTGGTCTAGATTCGACCAATCCTGTCGTGACACGAGTCGGCGATGACGTTTTACCGAATTATAGGAGTTTTTTTAGCATGTTTGTACGAATACTGTTGCAATTTTTTCATCGTGATATAGGAATCCAAACTATAGGAACCCATGTTATAGGGGGGTTGACTGTACTTATAATTTTTTCAAACATTTAACTTGAAAATGTAAAATCTACATTTTGATAAACTGATGATTTTAGACAATGAAAAATCATTGGTTTAATGTCCAAATTTGTTATGATTTTTATTATATGAATTATATACAATGTGTTTATTTTAGTTTAAAATTTAACTTTGTTTTAAACACAAAGCTTTACTATTGATAATTTTAATATATAAATTCGTAAACAAATAATGAAATTAAATCAATTGTCTTAAAATATTTTAACAAATATGATTTATAAATTACTTATAAATACAGAAAGAGTTTATTTTAATATCATAGAAATATTAAGAATTTATAACTCATACCATTTTTATCTTCTTCATCAGTTTCTTTCCTTAATTCTAAACGTATTATTTTTTCAGTTGTAGTTTCAACCTGATACAATACAAAATTTTAAAATGATTAATTTGATGTTCAAATAAAATAAATTTTAGTAAAATTAAGTAATTTTATACTTATGTAATAAACTATATTATATTTCAGAATTCAATAATCAATGTAATAATATAAAATACAGGAAATCCTCGTTAATTCAAACTTGGATAGTTCGAAATCCCATTAGTTTGTAACTGCACTGTTTGTTGCAACCAGGGATATAGAGATTTACATGTTAAGGAATTTGGTTAGTTCAAAATATAGCTACTTCAAAATTTGAGGTGAAAATTTGGTCCAAACTGAGATATACATATGTTAATTCAAAGTGTCTCTATAATATAAGAGAACAATAGACCAAAAACAATTCTAATCTGGTCAACATGGCTTTGTTTTTACAGTAACATATTTTTGAGTGTTATCTCACCTGTGGTGAATCTGGCACCACAACCAAAAATTGGCAGTCCTGAAAGAAGCAGAACACCAGCAAAAAGAAGAAATTTGCTGTCAAGGTTGAGATGTAGCCTATTGTTCTTCTTGAAAGGGCTGAGGAGGTCCTTGATCCTGCCTTTGTCTCTGGCCCAGAAGAGGTTGACAAAATTACCTCTGAAACTGAGGATGAAGTAGTGATTAGCCAATGGCAACTTACAAGAAGTGAGTGAGCATTGTGCAGACAGGTGTGCATGGGAGAGGGAGTGGAACATCCAGATGTTGCTCCTTCTGGGGAAGTAGTAAATCCCATATCCCCAATCCTCTGCCTGAAGAAATCCTAACCATGGCTGGGGATGAGGGAGCGAGGGCACCAAGGACAACCAGAAGAGTTGCTCCCCAAAGTGGTGAAGTTGAGATGTCCTGCATGGACCAAGGATGAATGATCACTTCAACCAGTGTAGAGACCTTTCTCTGTTGGAAGGCAAGAAGGGACTGCCACGCTGCAGCTTAAATGCTCAATCAGGAGCAAGGAGATCAAGGACATCTTAGAGGAGCTGGCAGCTCTGCTTGGCAGGACTTATAATTGCTGTCAAAAGACAGTAAAAGTTCTGCCATCTTTTTCAAAAGATGACCATGATTGTGTTAAGACAGGTATGAGATAAGTGCCTTACACATGGAGGTCAGAGCTCTAAATGAGAGGAAGGTGGCTCATCACCAGCAATCAATCCAAAAAAATCCATATAAGTGGAAAAGCACTTCAAACAACCTTTACAGCTCCAGTGGTATGTGTTTCAACCTCATTGAGGTCTTCATCAGGCTACTTTAATTAGGAATCCGGATGCATTTGGAACGGAACGTATACGATTCAAAATTTATAAACAGATTTAAGAATACTCATGGAACATTACACACGCGCTGAAACGACTGTAAAGCACATGTAATATGAAGTTTGCGTAACGGTGGAAGTAGACAAATTATACACACTCATTTATGGGGATGAGTTCCCTCATAACAAAACTTTCACGCGCTAGATATACCGACTGCATCCCTGGAGTTGATGCACGTGCCATGTAATCCTGCCTTGTATATTTCTAGAGTTTCCATCATTCTCAGTTGATCAGCGCGATGTGAGAGCCTGATCATGTGGGCATTTTGTATGTTGGCCGTGATTCCTGGTTCAGTGGCAACTTTTGAGAGGGCAGTGGTGTGTTTTTTATTGTTGATGTCACTTTTATGCTCACACACCCTTTTGTGAAGGGAACATTTGGCTGAGCCACATAAACCAAACTGCTGTTAAATCTATCATCCCAAAGCGGGATAGCATATACCCGCGGTGCGTGTTTTAAGTCAATTGCGTCTTTCCCGTTGCGAAGCAAGTTGTAAGCTGATCTAGGCCTTTTATAAGCTATCCTAGTTTTATTGATGGATGAAATTTCCTTGTATATTGCGTCCAGATGGTCGATTGCGTCCAATGGGAGAGATGCAATCGACTTAAAACACGCACCGGGATTGTAAGATTGGGCTACAAGTAGCAGATTAAGATATCTATAAGGTTCTAGGCTACTAGATTTGGCAACATTTGAGAAATTCTACTTTACTTTTTATAAAAGCTATCTGGCAACCTATGATGTGTTCACTGGACAGTGCTGTTTACCTGTAGTTTATTTATATTATTATTATTATTATAATTCTATAGTGTTATAATATTCTTTATCTTTCAAAAATTGAAAGAAAAGGAATATGGTAACACTATAGAATGATACGAAAATATAAAAACAGAACTACATGAAGCAGCAAATGAAGATCTAAAGAACATGAAAAAACTTTAAAATATTCTGGTGGGACAAAGAGGTAGAAAACATGATACAACAAAAAAGTAACTTACCCAAAATGGATAAACACTGAAAAAGAAGAGGATAGAATAAGATATAAAGAACTTAGAAAATCAGCAAAAAAAATTAATTTGGAAAAGAAAACATTAGATTGGGATAGAAATTATAGAGAAATAGAAACATATATAGGAGGAAGAAAATGCACTGAAATGTGAAATCTGAATTACCCATGGGACTAATTTATAATTTAATTATAAAGTTAAATTTTTAGTGAAAAATATTCTTTAATTTTGGTGAAAAATTTATGGTTTTATAAACGAGGGAAACTGATAAAAAGTCACTTCCTGCAACAGAAGTTGAAACATCCTTTTGTTTTACTCTTATCTACTACAAATCTCAGCACCCTGGGAATTGTTAACCCCTCGATAAATCCCCTTTTCCTCTGTTTACGTGAGAGAATCCCAAAGGCTGATTGGAGAACAGTCGTGAGAAATAGAAAGAATTTTGCACAATTCGGGGAGTACGCCCGAAGATCTCCTAGAAGACAGACATATTCCATATTATCTCCCGAAGGCCAACGCCCATAGTCGTATCCAGCAGATTTTAATAATGAGTTTAAGTTAGAGAGAAATAAGAAGAAAATATATAAATATGTGCCAGGCAAGACCTACCTAGGAAAGACTGAAGTCCCTCATTAAAGATACACGAAGAAGAGAAAAAGTATCCAGAGGTAGTATGATTTACGATAAAAATTGTGAGCTCTCTCTCAATACATTTAGATTAATTATTCCACTTGTATGATTTTTGTTATTTCGTTCATTAAATTTTTTTTTTATAATTGTTAAAGAATGTCTCCTCATAGCTGAATCACCCCGAGAGATGCATTTCTGGATAATCTCTAACACGTGTTAATTCGCGTTTAAAATAACTGATTAACTGGTGTCGGGAATCCTGATGAGGGAACGAGTGATTACGAAATCCTCTAATCCTGCTTTGCATTAACCTTCAACCTGTAAGTCCCTCCACCCTCGATTTCTTTGAAAAGAAAACCATCCCTGTTAGACAAACAGAGGGCTATTCTAAGGAATAGTTGCCGATTAAGTGATACTGAAGTCGAGTTACTCATTATCCCCGGCTAGTCCCTCACAGAAGCATGGAAATTCCTAAAAATTATTAAAAATAAAAGTAATAGTAATAAAGGACAGTTTATCTCAGTTAAACAATGGGAAGAATATTATAAAAATTTATTAACAAAACATATAATTCAATTTATGACAGAAGATATAAACATAGAAAAGAATATATCAATTCATTTAGAGACAAAACAGATTAAACAAGCATGTAAGAAACTGAAGAATAATAGAGCAAGCGATCTGGAAGAATACCGGCAGAATTTATAAAACATTGCAATTTGCAAATGATCAGGTGATAATGGCAGAAGAGGATGATCTGGAATACATGACTAGAAAAATAAGAGAGGAATATTTTAACAGAGGTTTATATATAAACATGAGTAAAACAAAATATTTATGCATAGGAGGAGCTAAAACAGACATGGAACTGGAAGAAGGAGAAAAGATTGAGGGATGTGAACATTACAATTATCTTGGAATACAAATTCATCAAGATGAAAGAGATACATTATAAATGAATACAAGTGTGGTGTGAAGAAGGATGAACAATATAATACAAAGTTGTATAAAAAAAAGTTTTATATTTTTTTTTCACGTGGTCCTACGTACACTCAGTTCTTTAGGATCCCAAACTATGTAGTTCCTATATATACAATACAGTTCGATATATCGTTTGTGTTAAAGGCGGGTGGCATGTGTCCACGACAAACAAAAGGTTTAACTTGAGATATATTCACGTAATACTATAATTAACTTAAACTATCTTAATCTAACTTATATACTAAAGAAAAAGAGTAAAAGAGAAGAAATATGAAGGAATCAGAAAAGTATAAGAAAAAGGTTGGTGGGGTACCCGGGTCTTTCGAAAATCTCCGATCTCCTCGACGTCAGGACTTGTGCTCAATTCGTCTTTTCTCTGTTCTTCTCTGTATCAGATCTGGAAATTCTAAAGTATTCTCAAAGCCCTCAATCTTAGCATCAGTCCAGTTCGTTCGTTTGCCTTCAGATGACCTAAAGTCTGTTCCTTGTTCTACTCGGCAATGACTTCGACCTCTCCTTTATTCGTCTGCTCTCGTCGAACACTATCTCAGGAACGTCCATTTCTCTTTCCCTGACGCCTTTGGGGCTTTTTTGTTTTCCTTTGTTTCCCCCTTTTCGTTCCTGGACAAAGGTTGCCCCCACCCGTAGAGAAAGAATGAATGAGAAAGTTCTAGAAACAGTGGCATGAAAGACAAAGGATTTAGATTAATATAAAACTTATATTTAACCCCTATGTACATAGACATGACATACCGTCACACAAGATAAGAGAGCAGTTAAAAGATTAAATGGAATATAGTGGAGTGAAGAAATAACTAGATCAAGAAAAAAATGGGGCAGAGGCATGGAGAATGACTGGGGAAGAGAAGAGAAAAGTAACAACAGTTGAAATAGTTTCATTGAGAAGATCATGCAGAATCTCAAAAGAGAATCAAAAACCTAATGGGATTGAAGGAGATGTTTTGGAAGAAATAAGGAGAAAACAACTTATTTGGTTTGGACATGTGAAAAAAATGAGTGACAAGAGACTCCCAAAAATATCAATGGAATACAATCCACAAAAAAGAAAAATGAGAGGAAGACCCAGACAAACTTGGTTTGATGGAGTAAAGTGGAGCATGTAGTGAAAAAGGGATTAAAGAGGAATGTATGTATAGAGAGAGATGGAGAGGGTTCCTGTAGATTGGAAGGTGACATCAGATACCACAAACTGAATATAGATAGATAGATTAATTAACAAAAATAGCATTCTGTATATGCAGTCTATTTTGTTTGCTTGATAAATTACATCGATTATATGGCATTTGGCATATTGAACAGACACATGTAAATCTTGAATAATTTGAAAGTTTCAATTATTTCATTCCTTGAATTTCAAACTAATGAGGATTTCCTGTATTATGAATATATGTTAAAAATATACATGACTGCTGTTATACTTATTTATATCAATGAATTTAACCTTTAAATTTTTTAACTTGGGATTAAGTTGATTATAAAGTTAACTCAATATTTTATGTTATGTTATTACCATATTTTATGCCATATAAGACAATTGGGCATATTTAATGCACTCCCATTTCAGCACAGAATATTTAGGTACAAGTATTTAGTATATTTATGCTATTGGCCAAAAATGTTTTTACTTTATTCAGGTTTAGAAAAGTAATATTAGAATACATACTTTTACTTATCATGAAAAAGAGGAGTTTAAATGAAGTCATTTACAATTAAAATTTACCATTAAAATATTCTACATTAATATATGCAAAAGTTGCTTAGCTACAACAGAATAACATAAAAAGCAAGCTATGTGTATTTTACATTGAATATAAAGCAGAAGCATAGCATAAGTCCTTTACAATTACAATATCAGGCAATCATGAATATTGAGTCATGTAATTTGGGAAATTCATTAGCCTATGGAAGACTGCAACTTTGCATATAAAATGCAGGTGACTTTTTGAGCCTTTGTTTTAGACAAAAGTTGTATCTTATTTTCCCATAAAATATGGTACTTTGATCAGTGGAGAAAAACATCTTTCAATAATCTTTGATACAAAGTTCAATGTTAAAAAAACAAAGGTGACTAATTATGGAAATATATTAATATATATCATATAATTCAATGCCTCACTATATAGCGTATGAAACTTTTTACAGAAATTATTTTATTTTAAAGAGTTATAATGAGAATTGATTTACAATGACATAAGAAATGTAGTTATAACATAACAGTAAATTCTAGACTAATTAAAAATTAATAATTTATCTACCTGAACTGATTAATTACAGTTTAAATTACATTAAAAAATTAATTAGCTCAATAACTACAGCTATAATAAATCATTTCGGGGTTGACTGAAACAAAATAGACAAAATTTTTACCAAAAAAAAGTCTTTAATTATACCTCAATCAGATTTTACAAATATACACCAAATACACAAAAAATATAGCCATTATAATGATTTTAACGTTGTATACAAATGCAATCCCACAATATATAACATTAAGAAAAGATGAACCACAAGACCAAAATACTATTCCAGGAGTGTACAATACAAAAAACTAAGCAAAGGAAATAGAAATATCATATATAGGATATAGAGTATAGCAAGAACACTTATGAATAGGATAAAGAACACAAAGATGACATAACATGAAAAGCAATGAACACAGCATTATCAAGATTCTCAACAATGCAAGAGAATGAAATACATTGAAACGAAGCAAATTGTTAAGGAAGTCAGAAATCCTGTATTAGCATATAATATAGAAATGGAAATATACTAACAATCCATAAAGGGTAAATGTCTTAACAAATAAGACCAGGAATCTAGCAAATGCATGAAGGACACTAATAAACTTTCTACAAACCTATAACCAGTGTGAAATATGTTCAATTGCTTAGGCTAATGTTTTCGAATCCCACTGGATCCTTCATCAGGCTATGTTCCATTTGTAACGATCCGTTAGAATGCCAGCTGTCTTTGGAACGAAATTTCAAATATCGTATTTTGAGTTCCATTTGGAATCATGTGCCTTCCAACTCGAAACTCCGGTTGCTACATAACGATCTTCTACTTGTATGTCGGATTATGTATTTCTAGGAATAAATTTGTTTGAGCGTGTCAGAATTCGGAGAAAATGCGTGTACCTATNAAACTAATCAATTCTAGACTAATTCGACTCAACATTTCCAAAATACATATAATTTTTTGGGAATAATCCATATAAACTATGCTATAGACAAAAAATTGTAGGATTACTTACCGAGTGTGCACTGTTTGACTATGCCATTGCTTAAGCTTGTTTTCGTTGTGGAGTTTGTCATTGAATGGAACTTGCATGCTTCCTTATAAATTATTTTTTTTGTGAAAAACTTGCTGAACTTTGGAGACATCATTAATATAAATATAATTTTTATGGATGTTAAATATAATAAATGGTTTTTAGTAGGTCCACTGCTCGTTTAAACTCAACGGTTTGTACAATATCCGCTATTGGTCTAGATTCGACCAATCCTGTCGTGACACGANACAGGGGTCACCAAACTTTTTTAACTGTTGACCCCCAACCACTTTCCAAAACCTCACATTGACCCCCACCGTAAAGTTTTATTATAAGTGTAAGTGTATGAGCAAAATAAAAAAACGTTGTGATCTCTGATATCTGTATAAGCAAAAAATAAAAAAAAAAAAAAAGGTTGTAACCCATTGCCGCATCGACCCCCCAATGATGTTGCATCGACCCCTGGGGGTTGATATAGACCACTTTGGCGACCCCTGGTCTAGCATAAGCACATCTATATACCACAAGGAGTCGGACTTCCCCAACATATATACTGGCGGACTCGTGCAACCCGATCAGATACAAATTGGCGGCATTTAGGGCACTTGTCAAAAGAGCACACACGCACTGCTCTACACAGAGGGCATTGTATAAAGAAATGAGATATCTCCGAAAGGTGGCCAGCCTACATGGCTTCAACAACATAATACAGAGATTGGCAAGACAATACAATGCTGGAATACCATCGTCTGCTGCCACTAATGGGGATAGCATACAACAGGAATGGTGCCTCATACTGGTCACATACAACCCGATCTTGGATTCCGTGTATCGTAGAATCGCGAGACAACAAGGAGTGCGCATAGCATACAGAAGATGCCCGTCTATTTTTTATCTTCTACGCAATGAGAAAGACAAGCTGGATCAAGACAGACTTCCTGGGGTGTATGCAGTGCCTCTCACTGACCATAGATGCACAGAGAATTAGTATACATTGGAGCCATGAAAAGGGGGTTGGAGTAAGATGGAAGGAACACCAAAAGGACATTATACACAACAGATGTACCACCGCTTTATCTGTATATGCATCGGATCCGGAGATATCTGCAGACTTCGCGAGGGCCAAACTCCTTATCACAACGTCATATATGGACCATCTCAGATGGTTAGAACAAATAGAAATATGCAAAGCCTACAACTCATCAACCCCCATTAATTCCAAAGATGAAATCACGTTATCTTTGGCATGACAAGCCCTAATACGGAAAGGAGATTCAAATTAAAACGGCATCAGTACTTATAATAAGTTAAAAATAGATACACGCATTTTCTCCGAATTCTGACACGCTCAAACAAATTTATTCCTAGAAATACATAATCCGACATACAAGTAGAAGATCGTTATGTAGCAACCGGAGTTTCGAGTTGGAAGGCACATGATTCCAAATGGAACTCAAAATACGATATTTGAAATTTCGTTCCAAAGACAGCTGGCATTCTAACGGATCGTTACAAATGGAACATAGCCTGATGAAGGATCCAGTGGGATTCGAAAACATTAGCCTAAGTAATTGAACATATTTCATGCTGTTTATAGGTTTGTAGAAAGTTTATTATTGTATTCTTCCGGTGTGTTGATTATTTATTTATGCATGAAGGACACTATATAAGTAAACAACAGTAGCATAATTTTACAAGTAGTTAATGTTTACCTATATTTAAAAATATCTAAAGTAAATTTTTAAACATGTTCTTATGGAGATGTGCAAACAATTTGCACAATAATTTTAATATCCTAAGTACACACTAACTAGTTTAAAAACATGTATTTATTTCAATTTTGAATTTTAAACTTGTTACTAAATTCATTTGATAATTATTAAGCATTATAATTTTATAATAGCAAACAAATCTAAGGATAATACTTTAAAAAAGTTGAAAGTATTTTTTCACAGAAAACAAATTNTTAGTAGGGTATGTCATGAAAACTCGCACTAAAAAGGGATTTTTCGAAATTCCCCCGCAGGGGGAGAGGGAAAGCATTAAGGCTTAACCTGAAGAATTTTAGATGCAATTTTTTTGTTTTTAATTATGTTTAGTCTTCATTGAGTACTTAGTGGTATTAAATTGATAACATTTCAGACATTGTTATAAATATTTTAATATATTTTGATTTTTTAACCAAATGTTCAAACCGTTTTAAATTAGAATTTCTTTTTGCACATTGATTCGATAATACAATGATTGTAAACGATCCAGAAAATTTATCAAATTAGAAACAGTTCATTTGATTCTCAGCAATTCTCATCATTCTCAGCAGTAGGTGTTAAATAACAATTACTATCGTTATTGAAATACTGAATATAAATGGGGTTTGCTTGCAAAATCCGCGCGAGTGAAGCCGCGGGTAACAGCTAGTATTACAAATATTTTTAAAGGATGCTACAATAAATTATTAATGTAATGATTTTATTTAGTTATTTAGGATAATCAAATTAAGAAATAATAATCATCATCATTTTTCTTCTCACATGGTAAAATGTATATATATTAATATATAGGGTGGGAAAGAAAAGGTCACTTAACACCCCTGCTACAGAATATAGAATGTATCCAAAGTTAATTTTCTCATGTCAGGAACAGATTGATATTGTTACATGCATAGCTGCCATTAAGACAGTAGCCATGTGTGTAACAAACATCAATCTGTTTCCATCTAACTTTGGGTACATTCTATATTCTGTAGCAGGAGTGTTAAGTGACTTTCTATTCTACTGTGTGTGTGTGTGTGTGTAAATATTATAAAAAATATTTTTATAAGAGTTTTTTCTAAATTACAGTTTTCTTTTAAAGCTTCAAGACATAATTGCAAATGAGTTGGAAGGAAATGAACATATAACTATTTTGAATTGGTTAAATACTTATGAGTAAGCATCAAGAATTTTGTATTTTTTTTTTAATAGAAATGCAAATTATTATATTTATGTACAGTTAAAACTTTTTTAAAAATTTGTCATAAAATTCTTTAATAATGTTCTATGTAAACTGATTATCAAAACAATCACAATAAGAATTTTATTTCTTGTTTTGAGTATAATTATCTACTTTTAGAACTTGTATTTAATATTTTTTTATTTTTATTAATGTTTTAAAATACCCATTTAATCTTAATTTTGTAAACTTTAGTTATCGTGCTCAAATTTTTTCAGGTTATTTTATAAAAGTTTTGTTTTTATATTTATTTAAACTTAATATTAGAACTTCATAACTTTTAACTTAATAAAGAAATAAAATGCAATGATATCTTATTTATTTCTTTACTAAAAACAGATTTGGTTTTGACTGGTCCATTATAAAGTATATTAGAATAAAATAAAATTTATAACTTTTGAAACTATTTAAAATTTAGATAAACTAAAATTATAATTTGATACTAATCAGTAAAGATCACATAATATAATACTGTAGATGATAAAATACTAAGATATATAAATTTTGTAGAATATTTATATTTATTCCCATTTATTCTCAAATAAGCTACTGAAGCAATTTGACAAACTATTTGAGTTATCTTTTAAGAGAAATCACTAATTAACTTTTGAAAATATTCAAATTTTAAAAAATACTTTGAAAGAATTAACTTGAAATTGTTTAAAGCAGCAGTACCCAGGGCACTGCAGCTTCCTCACAGGGGCACCATGAAATAATATAAAATTTTTATAATGTTAGAATTTAATGTACTTGTTAGAATTTGATATAGGGTGCCTTAGGAAAATCTGCGTTTAGCAAGTGTACCTAGAATCAAAAAAGTTTGGGACCACTGGTTTAAAGAATAATGACAAATGCAGCAATATTTAGAAAAAAATTTTAAAAACTTTTTATGTAAAATAAGTTTTTTTATTTTTTCAATATTTATTTAAAAAAAAAATGAAAAAATAAAAGTAATTCTACTTTGATCACATTAAACCCTTTATTATTGCACAGGAAGGAACTTCTCTAAAATAACTTACAAAGTTGATAACAACAAACTCACAAAAATTCAAAACATGCAAATAAATATTAATTGTGCTAAGATGTAAAGTGAAGTTTAAATACAATATTGTACATGTGTTATATTTTTAAGATTTTACTAAACTGTTACAGTGCTATCAGTTGCTAACATGCAGAAAGGAAGAAAACCTAACTAAAAGGAAAATATTAAAATTAAAAACAGGATAACAGCAATTTGCTGTTACCTCTTTCTCGATAATTTTCTCAATATATTCTAAAGTTCGAAGCTTAGTTTCACCAGTTTTTTCATCAATATATTGTTCGGTCTTGCGTGTTACTTTTTCATCAATAACATGTTCTCTCTCCACAATAGAAGTATCACCAATATGTGAAGTTATCACTAGTCGAGGAAAGTCATTGGAACACGGTTTCAAAATAAGTTCTCTTCCCAAATTCTATGATAATTAAGATTCCCATTATATTAATATCATATGCAATGATTCATTTAAATATTTTACATTAAAGCACTGTGTATATATAAAGTTTAATCTTCAATATTAAAAAAAAAAAATAGTAATACAAAATAGTAATACATCTAAAATATATATTAAAAATCACAAGTAATTGAAAGTATACTTAGTAAATTTCTCATTAACAACATGCCAACAGTCAGTTAAAATAAAAATTTTACCATAAAAGTAAGTAAACCCCAGAGTAATAGCAAAATTGAGAATCCAACTGTTTTATTGAAGTTATCAAACTAAAAAAAATCTGAGAAACTAGGAAAAAACCATGAAAAAGCATTTACTAATCTGATCAGAAAAGCATTAAGAAAAGATGTAAAGGAATTATGGAATTATGCCAAATTATTGGAAAAATTATATTAAAGAAAGAACTTTAGATCACTGGAATATCTACAGATTTTATGGGAAGTATCAGAAACAGATTAGGAATGAATCTCCATCTTTCTTATTAATAAACTCCTGCAAATGACCAAGTATTAAGAAGATGAATATAAGAAATGGATCTCTCGCTTCATACTGGGTGTTTTTTTGCAACAACAATTTTTTTTAATCTTTACTTCTTTTATTTTTATAATGCATCATAAAAAAAGTGTTACCATTTTTCATTTAAAAAGTGTTTAAAAACAAAGCTTTATCAATAGTTTATTCAATCCTTTCAATTATGTGTAGAATACTACACGACTATCAAATGCAAAATATTGCACTCTTAGAACCTATAATTGGTGTGATATAAAAAAACAAAAAGTAAAGATTACCACAAACAGTTTTCAAACTGCTGTGAGTTCTTCTTCAGGTGTGAAACAGAATAACTGATGGGACAGAGCAAACCGTTATGGAAATTTGAGAAATATTAGAAGGTGTTACATGAGACACATGTGTGTTCATAGTGTTCAGGTCAGGTTTGTTCGAACAGAAGTTCCTGATGCATGCACAATGTCATTTTACAATGCAAAGAATAACATGCATGCTGGTTCTAAATCAGTTACAATTAGGGACTAGGGACTTGCATAGGAGTAACATAAGTCACCCTAAATTAAGAAAGAACAGGTACAGATGACTTAGCTCTATTGGATATTGGAGACGTGTATGATTGTACATGCAAAAAAAAAAAAAAATCGACAGATTGCGTGCCACATGTTGGCGTAAACAGACTAACATGGCAGAATTGCAGATGAGTTTCAGTGAGTGTGAGTTCTTTCACTGTTAAAATAGTGTAAATTTGTAAAAATATTTGCAAAAAATTTGTTTCATCATAATTTCACAATTTCTACGAAATTCCCGGACAAAATTAATAGTTCACCCAGACAGGGAATCAATTCCCGGACTGTCCGGGTGAAAACTGGACAGGTGGTAACACTGTGTTCGTCTGGTTGACATATCGTAACCTTAAAGTTCGAAGTCCATCAACGCCACCAATCCAGGCATTGAGGCGGTCTTCCATCAGGCGAAGCTCATACATGCTATGTCACACGCTGAACACCTTAAGTGGCTAGAGACCATTCACATTTATAAATCAACCCTCAATGACAACTGCATCAATTTTAAGGATGAGTTGGTTCTGTTGCTGGCCTGGTAGGCATTGATGGACTGAACTTTAAGGTCATGATATGTGAACCAGATAAACACGCATGTGTCTCATGTAACACCTTCTAACATTTCTCGAATTTTCATAATAGTTCACTCTGTCCCATCAGTTATTCTGTTTCACACCTGAAAAAGAACTCACAGCAGTTCAAAAACGTTTGTGGTGATCTTTATCTTTTGTTTTTTTTTTATATCACACCAGTTATAGGTTCTAAGAGTGCAGTATTTAACACATCCTGGTGTTTTGTGATGTAGTTTATTCAAATGCAAAATGACAGCAAAACAAAATGGTGATGCTTTTATAACATCCTGTATATGGGATGTTTTTCAATAACAAATTTTCTATATATCAATTCCTTCAATTTTATAGATATAAAGATAAAAATTAACATATAATTTTTATCCTCTGTGTTTTTTTATGTTTATTTTAATGTTAATTTTTATCTCAATTTATCTTTTTAGATTATTAATACAGGTATCCCTCATATAAAATGATAGTTACGTTCCAAAAAAGTGTCATGTACCTGAATCCATGTTATACAAAAAAAGGACTAATGAAAAACATAGTATATTTTGCTAACTTCTGGAACATAACCCTATTCTTTTTTGTTACTAAACAAAATATATTTATTAAAGCAATCGATAATAAATTAACAATCACAATTAAAAGTACCATATCACACATTAATATTAATTTTAATTAAACGAGGGAATTTTCTTTTTACAAAGTAGCATCATCATCTCAGCTTTTTTGTTGATCTCGATCAAAAGTATCAAGCAACATTTTCATAAATTTTTTATGATAAAAATAAAAATAAAACATTTTATGAATGACAAAATAAAAACATGTTATTAATTGAAAATTTGTTCTAGTGGGTCATGTGACTTTTTTCCAAAATTTGTGTTTACCGATTGAATACTGGATTGTTTGAGTATCAACATATTGCCATATTTCATTCATTTTAAAATGATTGCTTATCTACAGTTAAAAAAAGTTTATTTAAATATTCTTAGATAAGTGTTATTAAAGTTTATTAAATACAAATATTAATCTATAAAAACAAAAAACATTGGGTCATAAAGGCTAAAATCTGAAAACAATGACAATAGCATCCAGTTGATAGGAAGGCTAGGGCAATGTAGAAAAGATTCTACCATCAGTTTTCATGTTTTCAGTTGTTTTGTGCCTTTCATCAGGTTTACTTTAGTAAATCTGATGAAAGGCAGAAAACAAATTGAAAATTTCAATATTCTAAAATCCATGGGCAAATTTGAGATGACACTGTTCTTAAAAAAATATTGAATAACAAAGTTTACACTTAAAAATTGAAATTTTGTATAGAGGATTTCCCAAACCATATTAGAGCAAGACTGTGTTGTAGAAGTATTGTGTTGTAAGAGGGATACCTGTATTTATTTTCTGTTACACAATAATCAAATGTGGTGTAAGGCTGTGTGATCAATAATTAATTTTATAGATAATACATAATATCTATGTAGTTAATTAGCCATGTTATAGCACAGAAGATAATTTGGTCTTATCATTTGATTATTAGTATAATTAAGGTTGGTTGTCTATATGTATTTTGTTCTACAGTTTAATTATTCTGTTGCTGTTAGTGTACTACTGTGACAATGTCAGTAGAGTGCAAATAAGATTTGTTTGCTGATTACATCTTTAAAAATTTTGAAATTTTAAAATATAATGATTTTACCAAAAAGATTCAATGATAAGTCTCAAAGTAAAGACAATTCTCATAGTTGAGAACATTAACAAAATGTCATACAGCTTACATATTTATTTTTAGTTTTATAAAGCCAGTAAAGCAGTTGGACTCAAAATTTTAGCACCAATATGGAAATAACAAAAAAAATACTGCAAATTCAATTAAGATAAATTTGTATCAATTTAAGTGCAATTTTATATATTGCCATAAGGTTAAGAGAATTAAAGTAATATTAAAAAAACGATAAAATAATAACAATCTGTGGAAAATATATCTATGGAGTTTTAAAAATTTAAATATATATGTACTGTATATTTAAATTTTTAAGCCAATTTTTTCATCAAAAGAAAAACTAAATTTTTTCTGTTCAGTGTGTCTTATGAAATACAAATATTTGGTATAAACATTTAAATAAATGAAAGTTAGAAACAATCCTAATGTAAATGTATAACTTTATATTCAATATAATTACTTGGTTTCATAAATGCTGATAATCAGAATTTTCATATTTTGAGTGGTTCAATACATACAGTCGACCCCCCTATAATTACGGTCCCTATAATTACGATTCCTATAAAACTACGAAAAAATATATGTATTTTGGAAATGTTGAGTCGGATTAGTGTAGAATCGATTAATTTTATGGAAGAAAACCTTTCAATCAGCCGTAGTCCGTAAACTTGACACGTGTCGGGCTGTGATTGGAACGACTTGTAAGAAATCGGATTCCTAATAAATTGGAAC
>NW_019384964.1:419751-422673 GCF_000671375.1 Centruroides sculpturatus | reverse complement strand
GGGAATTTATTAAAATAGAACAAGTTACAAAATATAAAATGCCGAATACAAAATACATAGATACATATTAATAACTGATGCTAAACATAAGATAGGCGGCAGGTAATGGAATACACCAAAAAGTATTTTGATTACATAATTGTTAATTAGAATACAGAAAAATACATACAGAGGTAGACTTAGACATATACAAGAGATTATGATAAATGTTGTGGATACATTAAAACCAAAACACGATTTAACTACTCAGTAAAGAAGGAATATTAGTAGATGGATATAAACAGAATACAAATACAGTGCAAAACAGAAGTTAACAACATTGCAGATAACATGGGAGAACAGTATTAAATAGTAGACACACAAACATCAAACAATTGTGTACAGAGCACCACTTTCAGTTGATAAGGAGAGTGATGGAACCTAATCCAAAATTTTAATGTTCTTTGCAAAGTCCCTAAGAGCAATTAATATATATATATATATATAAAACAAAAAAATAAAAAAATAAAACAGATTTTACTTTAATTTTTGGGTGTGTGTTCCCCTTTCCCTACTTACTCTGTTAAAATGACCTCATTTAACGCTGTTTCGTTTAGTGCTTTGTCATCTAGGAACGCATCCCCTGCATTAAGTGGGTTTACTGTATATATATACATATATACAGTATGTACAGTACAGTACATTATAAAGCCAAAATTTTTATGCATTAATTTTACATAAAAACTTTATTTATAAACTCCATATTTTGTAAAATGTATGTTAAACAAAGTTTATAAGTTTATATAAATTTCTGTTTAGTGAAAAAAAAAGAAAATTTCCTTTTTTTTATGTTTTTAGAGATGGACATTTTTGGAATTATGTGATTCAAGTATCTATATATGGATAGTTTTAAAGTAAACCAAGTTCAAATTAAAATTGCTCTTATTACCTAATTTGTATTTAAGTTATTTCTAATTTTTGTGCAGTTTTTGTCTGAAAAGATGATGAATTAAACACTATCAAGTACACTTAGTACCCATTATGTATTTTGAATTAGTTTTAAGATAAATTAGTGAGTTATTTAAAAATTATTTTTATCTATAAACAAGTTTGTGTGGATTGGTTCACTTTAGAAATGAATCTGCAATATAACTATATATATATATATAAACATATTTAAAAAAATTATATATGACTGATTTGATTTTCAATAATAATAATAATTATATATACTTACTAGTATTCAAAATTATATAATTCATTTTTTTTTATAAAACATGAACAATTTTTAAAGCTGCTCTTATTATAATTAATTCCTACTATTGAAAAACTTACCGTATTTTCATTTATGTGATTTCTTGCTATAAGAAAAGAAAAAAGAAAAATAAATATGAAATAAAATTGTCATTAAATATTCAATAACAACTGTTTTCTACTTACCACTGTAATTTTTATTTGTATCAGATATGCAACTCATTTTAAATTCATCAAATGTTGATGTACTAGATTTATCAAATAACAAAAATATTATAAGCACACTTTATTATTATTTTTATCAGAATCTACCACATTAGCAACTATTAATAATTTATTTAACTTATGTGTAATAATATACTTTTTACCCATTTGAGTTTATCACATCAGAATATTATAATATTCGTAATACATTTATTCAAGTTATTGTATATACTAACATGTAGAACAAACTTGTATTCATTTATTGTCAAGAGACAATCATTAGAGAAAGAACAATTATAAAATATTGTTACAATGATTAATTGCAGTAATATTTTGTAATGGACAAGGAGACAAAATTAATAGAGAAGACATGATTATGAAGCAAAAATAGATCAGTTGAAAGGAAAAAGTACAGGAGGTGGTTGGAAAAGAAACTTTCTCCAAAAATGACAGTAAACTTGTCATGAATTTGTAATTTGAATCAGGGTTTTGAACTGAATCAAAAACTTTTAAAATCAAACCAAACTGAAATAATTATTTCTTACTTTGTAATTTTTAATTAAATTGTTTAAAATTTGTAATAGTTTCTGATAAAATGATTCATATTATTCCTCTCTTGTATTAACAAAGACAACGTAAAGACAAGATTCTATACCTACAAGAGTTCCCTAACTTAGATAAAATTTGTGAAACTGGTCTTTACATAAGTTGAGATTTGTTTCTTGATAATATATTTGAAAATATGAAGTACTGTACATTTAGAGAAAAAATACAAAAAATTGGATTATAAAAAATGAAAAATATTTTAAATTTATTATACTGACAATTATATGCAATATTATATGATAAGAATATTTCTTGCATATTTATAACTGGTTAATTATCTTACAGTACTAGGGGTAGATTAAGGTACAGAGTGCAACTTTCACTCCTTTCTGAAGGATTTTTTCTTAGTAAAGCAAGTAATTAAAAATTTTGTAAGGCATATTGTTTCCTTTCTGCACACCCCTCTTAAAGATATCTGGATCCACTATTGCAGGAGTAGCCAAAAAGTCGATTGCGAAGCTAGTTTTGGTCACTCGCTCATGATGTCTTGACTTAATGTGTTACACTTGTAACTGAACACAACTGTAGTGATATCGGACCTCCATGTCCTTCCTCATGCGGTTTTGTCAGTCCATGTGCAATCCATTTGCATATACAGTAGAGCGTCGATTATCCAAATCAATCGGGGACTGGGGTTGTTCGGAAAATCGATATTTCGGATAACCGATTACGTACGAAAAAATATATTAACCTATCCAATGTTGAAATTTTTCTCCGTTGCGTGTCGCTTCGCGCTGAATTTTCATTGATGTTAAGCCTGACGAAGACTATTGTATCGTTAAAAATTAGTTTTTTATTTTGTACAAACAAAATAAATATATTGAAAAATATAAAAACAATAAAAAATTATACTTCAGAAGTTAATTTAGTATCAAAAAC